>NC_069503.1:541311906-541611906 GCF_027579735.1 Bombina bombina
AGATGTAAACATGCATTTTAAAAGCAAATGGCCTCTGCCATCAACAATATGATGATTTTGGTAAGGTCATTGACTTCATAACAAGTAATTTAAAAGGTGATACCAGATTTCATAGCTATAGCTGAATGTACAGTGGGTATTGAAAATAATCACATTTAGTTGTTTTGCAGCCTGAAATAAAGACAGACACAGCTTTTGTTTATCCAGTTGTAATTACTCAGTGCAACTTATAACATCCAAGTGAAATATATAGCACCAACGTGTCAGGCAAAAATAAAGACAATTCAAAAACAGAATCACTGAGTTGCAAAAATGATTACCTGATAAACTCAATCAGGTGTAGCTAATCACTTTTCAACGGCACACACAAAGCCATTTAACCTTCAACTGTGATCAGCTGTGGGCATATTGATTAGCTCAGCATGAAAAGAGCTTTCCTGGAGCATCTCAGTCCCTGGTAGTGCAACTGAAACAATCAACTATGGGTGGCAAGGCACTGTCAACAGATCTCTGGGATAATATTGTGGACAGGCACAAGTCAGAGATGGATACAAGAAAAGATTGAAGGCTTTATCAATGCCTAGAAGCACAGTGAAGTCTATTTTTAAGAAGTGCAAGGTATTTGGTACAACACATACCCTCTCTGGATCAGGAGGTTGCTCTAAATTTAATGAAAGAGCCAGGAGGAAACTGTTCAGAGAGGCTACCAAGAGGCCACTGCAACTCTGAAGCAGTTGCAGGAATTTATGACAAAGAGTGGTCATTGTGTGCATGTGGCAACTATATCACAAATTCCCCACAAATGTGGCTTGTATCGGAGGGTTGAAAGAAAAAAAACACTCCTCAAGAAAGGCCACAGGCAATCACGACTCAGCTTTGCCATAACACACCTAGGAGATTCTGAGGCCACATGGAAATCTGTTATGGTCAGATGAAAACTTAAATTTAATTATTTGGCCTCAACACCCAACGATATCTGGAGGAAATCCAATACAGCTCACCATCCAAATAACACCATACCTACAGTAAAGCATGGAGGTGGTAATATCCTGTTCTGGGGGTGTTTCTCTGCAGCAGGCTCTGGAGCACTTGTCAGGATAGAAAGAATAATGGATGGGGTAAAATACCATCAAATTCTTGAAGAAAATCTGCTGCCCTCTGCCAGAAAGTTGTCAATAGGAAGAAAGTTTACCTTCCAACATGACAATGACCCAAATCACACAGCAAAAATGACCACACAGTGGTTGAAGGAGAAAAAGGTGAAGGTTCTTGCATGGCCTAGTCAGAGCCCAGACTTAAACCCCATTGAATATATGTGGCATGACTTGAAGACTGCAGTCCACAAACGGTCACCATCAAATGTAACAGAACTGGAGCAGTTCTGCAAAGAAGAGTGTGTATTGCACAGTCTAGATGTGCAAAGTTAGTAAAGACATATCCCAACAGGCTGCAAATAAAGCAAAAGGTGGTTCAACAAAATACTGACATAAGGGGGTGATCCTTTTTGCAACTCAGTGATTCTGTTTTTGAACTGTCTTTATTTTTGCCTGACATGTTGGTGTTATATCTCTCACTTGCATGATATAAGTTGCACTGAGTAATTACAACTGGATAAACAAAAACTGTGTCTGTTTTAATTTCAGTCTCAAAACTGGTAAAAAAACTTGTTAAAAAAATAGAACAAGAAATTTAGAACCCTTAGCGCTGCAACAAGTGCTGCTAAAATTGGTGATTGGATATAATATGACCTATGTAAGGGTGTATAAAGTTTAAAAACGTTTAGCCTTAAGGAACATGAACAAACAAAATTGTATTTATTTATTTTTTATTACAGAAAAGACTAAACAATTATTTATAAATAAAGTGCTGATCAGCAACTATAACAAAATAAAAACAAAACAACAGTGTAATATGAGATACTAAAATGCAGTTAAAAGACTCAAACAAATGAACCCTCAGAGGATAATAATAAATCAGAGTGGTGGAGTCCGGAGTTGAAGTATTGCGAAATCCACATCAACAGCTGATTCCTTGAATGCCAAATGAAGCTGGAACGAAAAACGGATGCAAATCAAAACACAAGCAGAGAACCAAAATTTAGGTGTTCAATTTTACTTACACCGTGTTTAGTTCTCTGCAGTGGCGGTGAATCCTCTTTGAGAGCTGCAGCAGAACCGGACAATTCTTTAGTGCAGGTGCCGGTGTCAGATAAACCACTTCGCTCAGGATTCCAAACAGCACAGAAGCCAGTCTGTGACAGCTGTGTAACGTGACGTCTAGTGGGAGGAGCAACACATTTCAGCCCGTTCAGGGCCTTTGTCAAGCTCCAGATGGAAGTACTGCAAGGACTTTTAAACCCACATACTCTATGGTGATTGGTTGAATACCACAGGTGGGAGTGCAAGTAGCCTTGACAATCTGCTCCGTGCCGAATGGGTGCAGATAGAAGATGCCGTCTGGATGAAGACTTCTGCCGGCTTCGATGAGGACCTCGGCCCGCTTGGATGAAGACTTCTGCTGGCTTCGATGAAGACTTCTGCTGGCTTCGATGAGGACTTCTGCCGCTTGGATGAGGATGGATGTCCGGTCTTTGAAAACTGTCAATTATCACCTCTAGTGCATTAACCCCACCCACACCACAGTTCTAACAAATCTGATTTGATTTGACTCGAAGCCGGCAGAAGTCTTCATCCAGACGGCATCTTCTATCTGCACCCATTCGGCGCGGACAAACAAATTGACAAACGATGGGGCAAATTTTGCCCCCATCGCCGTGCCACAAATTTGCTGGTAGTATTCTTGATCAAACAGAAACAAATTATGTGAAAGGGGATACCTTAATGTATCTCCTATATAATGTTTGTGAATGTCATCTAACCCCAACTCCTTTTCTAAGAAAAATTCAATAATTTAGACTCCCAAAGACTGTGTAATACAGGTATACAATGAGGAAATGTCTACTACTATCCATGAAAAATCTTTTTGCCTTTTAATGTGCTCCAAACGTCTAAATAAGTGTGAGCTGTCCTCCAGGTAGCTCAACTGTCTCTTGGCTATAGGTTGTAAAATGACATCTAGCCATGCTCCCATAGATTCAAATAGGGAGCCAATGCCAGAAACTATTGGTGTACCTGTAGAGTGCTCACAATCCTTGTGCACTTTTGGCATATGGTAGAACATCTAAATAACTGGATTTTCTGGTACTAGAATCTTTAAATCACTAGAATTGAAAATACCTAAAGATATACCTTCTTGAACCAACTGGGACAATTCCTTTTTAAATATATGAGTGGGGTTAGTAGGTAATTTGTTATAGGTATTGCTATCAGAAAGCTGTCTGTGGGCCTCTTGGAAGTAAAAAATTATTATCCATAATGACAATGCTTCCGCCCTTATCAGAATTTTATGACAATGTCATGGTATTTTGTAAAGACTTTATTACCATACGTTCTTTATATTTCAAATTAAAGGCTGGAGCACTGCCAGTGGTATCAACTTCCAAGGCCAAAACAACTTCCAAGGCCAAAACAGCCTTCTGAAAAGCATTCACTGCACCTCTGTGTTGGATGGGATAAAAATCAGATCTTTGTATTGGCTTAGGGGTGATGTTTAAAACATTGCCACTGTACAATTAATTTAGAGTGGTGAGTGCACAAGCATCAGAGAAAGGCAGATGAGGAGTAATGGAAAATTCTTTAAGTTCAACACTTTCTGTATGTTCAAATTCCTCAACTGTTTCCTGTGTAAGAGCAAAAAACCTTTATAATGCTAACTTTCTGATGAACTTATTAACATCCAGTAATGTGTTGAAGCCAGAGAATTTATTTGTGGGGGCAAACCCCAAACCTTTAGACAATACGGATCTTTCGTGATCAGTCAGTATACTGAAACTGTCAGATTTTGAACAATTGTCATTAATTATTAATGTCCCTTTTTTTCTTCTTTTGCTTTTCTTTGCCTCTTTTTTCTCCATCTGCGTCTTCTTCTCTTTCTTGTTGGGTGGTCTTGCGAGTCTCCGGACGGACCACCGGTATACATCCCTGACTCATCTACCGAGCTTTCCTGTAAAAGAGAAGAACAAGAGGGAGAAGAGGGAGGGGAAGAAGAGGAGAGAGAGGAGGTAGAATTTGTAGAGTAGCTAGAGTTGAAATTGTCAGCATCTGTAGAATCTCCTTCTGATATGCTGAATGCTGCTCTTCTTTTGTTATTCTTTTTGAGTATATATATTTAGGTATATTATCAGCATTATTATATCCTAATTGGGACTGAAATTTGTTGGAATTCTTTTGATATTTGTTTTTATTTTCACGTTGTTGGCGGCGCAATGCTGCCCAATTGTGCACTCTATTTTGGTCATAATCTTCTTTTTCCCTGATGAATATTTTGCCCTTGATGGATGCCTGTTCTCCATCTACTTTTGCAATAAATGTATCCATCTTTTTCTTATGTGTGGGATATTTGGAGTTGTTTTCAAAGGGTTTTAATTATTTCTGTTTCATCACAATGTCAGGCTGTAATTTAGCCCTTTTCTTTTCTTTAACTCTAATTAGAATATTTAACAATAGAGCAATCAGTGAGAGCAGTGTTCCAGTCATCCATATCTGTCATATCTTCGAATTCAAATGATGGATATTTTTTTATTCGTAACCCCCTAGAAATCCTTTGTGATTCAATGTACTTTGTGATTCAATAAACTTTTTAAAAGCAATAATGTCCCACATGAGCCTTAGGTCCAGTCACCAGGAATTGTTGTAGGGATTTGAAATCATTTTTAATCTCACTTTCCTCTCCAACATAATCTTCCTTTGAAAAAACTTTGTCAAATAAGTCCTGTCTTTTGTTAAAGTAAAAAATGTCATGAATGCCATTTCTTTATTGGAAGGTGTATTTTTTGTGGACACCACAGCCACTGCTTCTGTGTTTATACCTGCCATGTCTGGGAATACTAACTAACTTAATTACAGGTCATGGGAAGCAGAGTAATATTGCACATTTCTCCAGTTATCCTGCCTTCTTGTATAGATGTTTCTAGTATCATTCCATCATTCTCTGTTATAGTTATAATTGGTTTCTCTGGCATCTTTTGATCTATTCCATCTGTTTGTCTCATGTGGATGTCTTTTTTCCCTATTCCATCTTTCATAATACCCTCCCTCTTACTTATTTCTAAAAAAGGTTAAAAGAAGATTTGGATAAACTAGGTAATAAAAAAGGCATGAAATGGAATTTGACAAAACAGGAACAAAATATACTCAAACAACTATAAGGAGATAGTAGTATAGTTATAAAACTGGCTGATAAAGGGGGCGGTATTGTGGTATTGGATACCATTTACTATTTTAAAGAAGCTAATAGATTACTTGGAGATAACACTACCTACAGAAAACTGAAAAATTACCCTGTAGAAAGTAAAAAAAAAAAAATTTAAGAGAATTGGTAAAAGTAGCTAAGACAAACAATATAATTACTGGGAATAAAGAAAAATTCCTACTCATTGACTATCCCAGAACCCCCAAATTTTACTTTCTCCTGAAAGTCCATAAAAATATGGAAAATCCCTCCCAGTCTGTTAATCCTTTCTGGGATTGATTCAATAACATTGAATATGTCCCAGTATGTCAGAACATTAAGTGGGAAACAAATTTCATATTAGTTACATGCGATGTCAGCTTGCTGTACATTTCCATTGAGCATGAACTGGGATTAGAAGCCATTAAATATTATTTGAATCAAGATTTTGAAATGTCACAGAAACAGGGTAAATGTATACAGGATTGTATTAGATTCATATTAATGAACAATTATTATAAGTTTGATGGTCAATTTTTTCAGCAGATCAGGGAAACGGCTATGGGCATGAGATTCATACCAAGGTACGCAAATTTGTTCATGGGGTTCTTTGAACAGAATTTTTCAAATGAGGAGATGTGGGGTGTGAATCTCATGCTCTATAGGCGTTTCATTGATTACGTATTTCTTATTTGGATAGGGGACATAGAGCTACTTCATATGTTTATAGAGGATTTGAATAGTAATGAAGCGGGTCTTAAATTTACTCACGAGTTCAGCAGCTCTAGTATCAGCTTCCTAGATATAGAAATTAACATCAAAAACAATGAACTAACAACGGCCACGCATTTCAAAGAAGTAGATGCAAATAATTTTATTGACTTTAGAAGTAACCACGACAAAAGATAGAAGCAAAACATCCCAAGAGTGCAATTACTAAGAATACGTAGGAATTGCTCAGATATTACCGACTTTGATAGACAATCTGAAATATTACAGAATAGATTTATTGATAAAATAAGGGTTATGACAATCTGTAATATTTGGGACAAATGAGTTGTATGCTCAGAGACAGGATAAGGGAACACATTAGATGTATAGAATTAGAAAGAGAAGATACACGTTTATATAAACATTTCAAAGAAATCCATAAAAGTAACCCTAAAGATATGTCTTTTAAGGGAGTAGTAAACTTGTGAAAGACAGCAGAGGTGGTAATATGGAGAAAAAATTACTCCGACGGGAAGCTGAACTGATATATAGGTTTGGGACTTTATACCCAAAGGGGTTTAATAGTGAACTTGATCCTTACCACATTATCCAATAAGGGATATGATCCTAATTGTTTAGGAGTTTGAATATTATTTGTTTTATAACATCTAAAAATGGCATGTATGGATGTGAATGAATAAGTTATATTCCCTAATGGTTTTAAATGCATATTCAAATATATATTTATAGATATATATATTACCTTTTCATTTTTTAATATACTGAGTATTTTGTTATTATCAAACACCATCAAAACAAGTGTTCATCACAAGTAATCTCTCTGATTTAGATCTTTTTAAATAATCTGTATAAGATAATTTTTGTGTGAGAGATATTTGGGAGGCTAAGTATAGAACCTAGTATAGAACCTATCCGAAGCAACATCCCAACACCAACCTGCAATATTCCATCAACAGGCCCAGTTACTCCCTCTGCCACCCTCTGCATCTTCCATCCAGCCACTGAGAATGAAGTTTCTTCCTTACTATCTTCCTCACGACTCACTACCTGCCCACTCGACCCTATCCCTTTCCATCTAATACCCTCCCTATCTTCAACCTATCTCTCTCTACTGGCTCATTCTCATCTTCTTTCAAACACACAAAAGTCACTCCCATACATATCACTGCTTCCACTAACATCAAAACTCCTTGAAAAACTAGTTTACAATCGCCTAACCCACTTCCTGTCCACAAACTCCTTGCTAGACCCCCTGCAATCCGGATTCCACCCCAAACACTCAACTGAGACTGCCCTTACCAAGGTTACCAACAATCTTCTCTCTGCTAAAAATATTGGCCACTACTCTATACTCATCTTACTTGACCTCTCAGCTGCCTTCGACACAGTTGACCACCCCCTCCTTCTACAGACCCTTACCTCTGTGACACTGCTCTTTCCTGGATTCACTCTTATCTTTCTCACAGGTCTTTTTCTGTGTAATTTGCCAGCGACTCCTCCTCTCCAATGCCTCATTTACCCATCGCCCCAAGTCCACTGCCTCAGAGTTACACTTGACTCAAATCTATCCTTCGCACCACATATCCAATCGCTTTCTACATATTGCCGCAACCATCTACGCAATATTTCCAAGATTCTACCTATTCTGTGCGCTAACACCATAAAGCAAATAATCCACTCCCTTCCTCTTTCCCGCCTTGACTACTGCAATAACCTACTTACTGGCCTTCCTCTTTCCCGCCTCTCCCCCCTTCAATCCATCCTAAATGCCTCTGCCAGGCTGATCCACCTTTTCCGTCACTCTGTATCTGCTGCACCTCTCTGCGAGTTCCTTCATTTGCTCCCCATTCACAGCAGAATTAAATTCCAAATTCTCACCCTTGCATACATGCTAGACTGCAGGACTTCTATCGTGCAACACCTACCCTCTGGAACACTCTCCCTCGTGCTGTTAGGCTTTGCCCTAATCTTTCTTCCTTTAAATGTCCTCTGAAGACTTTTCTGTTCAGAGAAGCCTACCACCCAACTCAATAATATTACTCTTACCTAACAACATTTCCCTCATCTAACTCTGCATTAACATCTTTCTCAATCTTGCAGTCCTTACTTCCTGTTTCTCAACCTCCTACCCTTCTAGATTGTAAGTTCCCATGGGAATAGGTCCCTCAATTCCTCCTGTATGAGTTTGTAAATTTTGTCCTGTCTCTTAGAAGTTTTATATTATTGTTTTATTTAAATTAACTGTATCCATAGACAGCGCTGCGGAATATGATGGCGCTTCATGAATAAAGTATAATAATAATAACCAAAAGGCATACTAATTGTTAAATCTGGAAGCCAGGATATGGAGGAGGATCTTAAGAAAGCTATAAAAGGGGACATCCGGATCAGAAAAGGCATCTTGATAAAGGCTTTATAGCTGAAATGCGTAGAGAACGCTGTATCTGATCCAAGACACCAATACTTCACTGTATTCACAACAGGCCAGAAGGAGGGGAAAAGAGTGCCTGATCGAGTGGCAATAAGTACCCCGAAAAAGAACATATACAAGTGAGGGCTCACAAGGTATTAATTCAAACCTTATCCAGAACCTACAAAGATTGGAAAGAACCGTTAAATCAAACAGTGATGGAGGATAGGCTGTGAGACGATTGGCTACTTCGGGTCACGTATTGGAATACAAAAGCAGGGGATCCTTCACACGCTACTTACAAAGTAGCCAGGATCCACACTAGCTGTCTGAAAACATAAGATAAGGTACTGTGTATAAGACTCACGCTGCTTAAAAAGCATCCAGCACCTGCATATACAGTAGCTACTAACTTTGAGTAGCAAGAAGATCACAAATTCTCACCTAGATTACGAGTTTTGCATTATGAGCTGTGCGGTGCTAATGTGCAGTTTTTTCTCACCGCTCACTTACCTGCAGCACTGGTATTAGGGGTTTTTACAAACCCGGCATTAAAAGGCAAGAAGTGAGTGTAGAGCAAAATTGTGCTCCATACCGCACTCCAATACCAGCGCTGCTTAAGTGAGCGGTGAGCTGGTCGTACGTGCTTGTGCACGATTTCCCCATAGACATCAATGGGGAGAGCCGGCTGAAAAAAAGCCTAACACCTGCAAAAAAGCAGCGTAAAGCTCCGTAACGCAGCCCCATTGATTCCTATGGGGAATCTAAATTTATGTTTCCACCTAACACCCTAACATGAACCCTGAGTCTAAACACCCCTAATCTTACACTTATTAACCCCTAATCTGCCGCCCCCGACATCACCGACACCTACATCATATTTATTAACCCCTAATCTGCCGCTCCGGACATCGCCGCCACCTACATTATACTTATTAACCCCTAATCTGCTTCCCCCAACATCGCCGACACCTACATTATACTTATTAACCCCTAATCTCCCGCCCCAAATGTTGCTGCAACCTACCTACACTTATTAAACCCTAATCTGCCGCCCCCAACGTCTTCGCCACAATTTTAAATGTATTAACCCCTAAATCTAAGTATAACCCTAACCCTAACACCCCTTAACTTAAATATAATTTAAATAAATCTAAATAAAATTACTAACATTAACTAAATTATTCCTATTTAAAACTAAATACTTACCTATAAAATGAACCCTAAGCTAGCTGTAAAAAAAATACCTGTAAAAAAAATACAAACAACCCCCCCAACAGTAAAACCCACCACCCACACAACCAACCCCCCAAATAAAAGCCTAACTAAAAAAGCATAAGCTCCCCATGGCCCTGAAAAGGGCATTTGGATGGGCATTGCCCTTAAAAGGGTATTTTTAAAACCCACCCAATACACCCTTTAAAACACTAACCCCCGAATATTCACTTACCGGGAGAAGTCTTCATCCAAGCGGCAAGAGGTCCTCAATGAAGCTGGCAGAAGTGATCCTCCAGATGGGCAGAAGTGATCCTCCAGATGGGCAGAAGTCTTCATCCAGACGGCATCTTCTATATTCATCCTTCCGATGCGGAGCGGCTCCATCTTCAAGACATCCGGCGCGGAGCATCCTCTTGAAACGACGTCTTCTTCGGAATGAATATCTCTTTAAGTGACGTCATCCAAGATGGCGTCCCTTAGATTCCGATTGGCTGATAGAATTCTATCAGTCAATCAGAATTAAGGTAGAAAAAATCCTATTGGCTGATGCAATCAGCCAATAGGATTGAGCTGGCATTCTATTGGCTGTTCCAATCAGCCAATAGAATGCGAGCTCAATCCTATTGGCTGATTGGATCAGCCAATTGGATTGAAGTTCAATCCTATTAGCTGATTGCATCAGCCAATAGGATTTTTTCTACCTTAATTCCGATTGGCTGATAGAATTCTATCAGCCAATCAGAATCTAAGGGACGCCATCTTGGATGACGTCACTTAAAGAGATATTCATTCTGAAGAAGACGTCGTTTGAAGAGGATGCTCCGCGCCGGATGTCTTGAAGATGGAGCCGCTCGGCGTCGGAAGGATGAATATAGAAGATGCCGTCTAGATGAAGACTTCTCTGCCCGTCTGGAGGACCACTTCTGCCCGTCTGGAGGACCACTTCTGCCCATCTGGAGGACCACTTCTGCCGGCTTCATTGAGGACATCTTGCTGCTTGGATGAAGACTTCTCCCGGTGAGTGAATCTTCGGGGGTTAGTGTTAGGATTTTTTAATGGTGTATTGGGTGGGTTTTATTTTTAGGTTAGGGCTTTGGGCCGCAATAGAGCTAAATGCCCTTTTAAGGGCAAGGCCCATCCAAATGCCCTTTTCAGGGGGTTGGTTGTGTGGGTGGTGGGTTTTACTGTTGGGGTTTTTTTTATATATTTTTTACAGGTAAAAGAGCTGATTTCTTTGGGGCAATGCCCCGCAAAAGGCCCTTTTAAGTGCCATTGGTAGTTTATTGTAGTTTAAAGATCTGTAATTTGTTTTTTTATTTTCTGTAATTTAGTGTTTTTTTGTGATTTAGCTAATTTAATTTAATTTATTTAATTGTATTTAATGTAGGGAATTTATTTAATTGCAGTGTAGTGTTAGGTATTATTGTAACATAGGTTATGTTTTATTTTACAGGTAAATTTGTATTTATTTTAGCTAGGTAGTTATTAAATAGCTAATAACTATTTAGTAACTATTCTACCTAGTTAAAATAAGTGCAAACTTGCCTGTAAAATAAAAATAAACCCTAAGCTACCTACAATATAACTATTAGTTATATTGTAGCTAGCTTAGGGTTTATTTTATAGGTAGGTATTTAGTTTTAATAGGAATAATTTAGTTAATGTTAGTAATTTTATTTAGATTTATTTAAATTATATTTAAGTTAGGGGGTGTTAGGGTTAGGGTTAGACTTAGATTTAGGGGTTAATACATTTAATATAGTGGCGACGACGTTGGGGACAGCAGATTAGGGGTTAATAAATGTAGGTAGGTGGCGGCAATGTTGGGGGCAGCAGATTAGGGGTTAATAAATATAATGTAGGTTGCAGCAATGTTAGGGGTGGCAGATTAGGGGTTAATAAATGTGATGTAGTTGGCAGCGATGTCCAGAGCGGAAGATTAGGGGTTCATAAGTATAATGTAGGTGGCAGCGATGTTAGGGGCGGCAGATTAGGGGTTAATAAATGTAATGTAGGTGGCGGCGATGTCCGGAGCAGAAGATTAGGGGTTAATAAGTATAATGTAGGTGGCGGCGATGTTAGGGGCGGCAGATTATGGGTTAATAATATTTAACTAGTGTTTGCGAGGCGGGAGTGTGGTGGTTTAGGGGTTAATATGTTTATTCTAGTGGCGGCCATGTCCGGAGCGGCAGATTAGGGGTTAAAAATTGTATTATAGTGTTTGCGATGCGGGATGGCCTCAGTTTAGGGGTTAATAGGTAGTTTATGGGTGTTAGTGTACTTTTTAGCACTTTAGTTATGAGTTTTATGCTACGGCGTTGTAATGTAAAACTCATAACTACTGACTTTAAAATCTGTTACGAATTCTGTCGGTAGAAGCTGTTGTTTGTGCGATCCAGTCTTTTAATGTTGGTGTTTTGGAGGATTTCCAATGTTTGGGGATGAGTTTCTTCGCACTATTGATCATGAGTAGCAGTAGGGAGTATGTAATTTTGTTTTGTAATTTAGGGAGAAATTGGAACATAAAAATGTGGATCTTAAATGCTAAATCTGTTTTAAGTATTCTAGGAATGGCAGCAAAAGACTTCTTTCCAGAAATTGGTGATTGCTAAACATGACCACCATATGTGGAGCATTGAATCCCACTGACCAAATCCCCTCCAGCATTGGTCTGTGATTTGTGGGTTTGTTTTATGTAATCTGGAAGGTGTGAGATACCATCTGCTAACAAACTTGAAATGCATTTCCAGAATGCCAGCCGATGATGATGCCTTTATGGCCAGTTGGAATGATCTCCTCCATTGGGAAATACTGTCATTGCCTGTCTCTGTGTCCCAGATCTTTGTGTATGAAGGAAGGATTTGGTAGTCCTTTATTAGCAAATATTGGTAGAGGAGGGATATTGTATGTTTTGGTGATGATTGCTGTGTACATAAATGTTCAAACGGTGTCAGTTCCCTATTCATCTTGGATTTATGATTGTGGGTAGTAATGTAGTGTATGATCTGCATACGAGAGTACCATGGTGCAAAAAGGGTCCCATCCCATTGCTGTAAGGTTTCTATTGGTGCAATGTTGCCCTATATTAGTGCGAAGTGTAATGTGCCTTCCATTAATTTGTATGGATGTCTATTGGCTATCTGTGCCCTCGATAATGGGGTGCCCGGGTGTTCCCTAAGAGGGAGAAGAGGAGAGTAGGGTGTCGACATATTGCTAGAGCTGGATAGGGTTTTATCCCATTCCTTCAATGTTTCTGAGGCGATTGGGTAAAGCGTCAATGTAGTAGGCCTGTGGCCTGGTTCAAGCCAAGCCAGTGTTGCCATGTTACCTTTTGAGAAGGTTTGATTGTAGAGTGATAGATTAGGTAAACCCAGTCTTCCTCTGCGTTTAGGGAGATACATAGTCTGTCTTCTTATTCTACTTCTCTTCCCTTGCCATATGTAATTATCTACTGTTTTTTGTAATTTTGGGAGAAAGTAGGTTGGTAATGGGATAGGAAGAGTTTGGAAAAGATACAAAACAAGCGGCAGAATATTCATCTTTATAATACCAATTCTGCCCAACCAGGAGATGGGTGTTTTCTAATTGGGTGATAAGGTTAGGGGGAGAAGATATATTGAGTAGTTCTGACTTTGTTATGTTAAGGTGAAAGTTGGAAACCTGACCATATCTGTCTAACTCTTTCAGTATGTTGGGTAGTGAGTGCTCTACGTCTGAGTTGACAAAGACAATGTCATCAGCATACATGGTCATTTTATGCTCCGTGTCACTGATCTGATGCCCGTGATGTTTTTAGAGAGCTGTATTTTTTCAATGGAGAGAATAAAAAGCAGAGGGCATAGGGGGCAACCCTGGCACGACGTGCCATTGGATATTTGAAATGTTTCTGAGAGATACCCGTTTGCTTTGACTCTGGCATTTGGGTTGGAATACAGGGAAAATACAGTATGAAGTGCCAATCTACTCTATTAAACACCTTTTCAGCGTCAGAGGCAAATAGAGAAAGTGGTAAAAATTGATGCCTGGCGTAAGTAATAATTTGAAATCTTTGATTGCCTGTTCTATTTCCTCTGTAGTGAGAGGAGGGTCAAGAAAGGCCATGAGGCTGCTAAGGGGGAGGTCAGATAGGTAGTTTGCGGTTAATAATTTTTTGTAGGCATCAAGTGATGGTGTTACTGATCTGGTATTTTCAATGTCTATATTTTCGTAATAATGACGGAAGGTGTTGGCTATGCCTTTGCTGTCTTGAGTTGTTGTTCAGGATTGGAAAGTGAATGTATAAATGTCTTATATTTTTTGCGTTTAATTGATCTGGCAAGGAGTTTACCTAGCTTATTTCCCTAGTCATAATATAATTGTTTTAGATATAGTGCTTTTTTGTGATTCAGTAGTTACGAGATCTCTCGGCTCCTTTCTAGCTTGCTGTAATTTACGTGAGGTTTCTGTATTCTTTGGGTCATGTTTGTGCTTACTTTCCAATTGGGATATTGTGGAGTGTGCATTTTCAAATTGTTTGCATTTCTTAATCATTCTTTTCGATTTTAATTTTATTATTTCCCCATGTATGACGCATTTATGCGCTTCCCAGTTATTGGTGTTTGATGTGTCTAAGTTAGGGTTGAAGGAGAAATATTCTGTTAGTGTATTTCCTATTGCGGTGGCTATGACTGGGTCTTGAAGCAGATGGTCATTCAGTCTTCATGTGAAGTCAGTTAGAGGAGTTTCAGGCCATATAATGCTGCAAGTAACCGGTGCGTGGTCTGTCCATGTGATAGTTCCTATATTGCAAGCGTGAATGATGGGGAGGCTAATAGAGTCTGTGAACCAATAGTCTATGCAAAAATATTTGTGAAAAGCATTCGAGAATTATGTGTAATCCCCTTTAGAAGGGTGCAGGGCTCTCCACACATCGTGGAGGTTAAGTTCCACTAGTGTTGGTTTGATGTTTTTTAATATATTTTTGGGGACGCTAGAGGTGGAGTTAGATGTATCAAGTATTGTATGATCCAGTAATATTCTTGATATTTTTTTTAAAAAAAGCGATGCTGTTGAGTATTTGGGGCATAAATATTGAGTAATGTAATTGGTCTGTTGAAAAGCAAGCCCACTTTCAGCAGAAATCTGCCTTCTGGGTCTTTGGTGGTTGATAGTGTTTGAAAGGATAGTGAATTATGCATCAAAATACAAACCCCATTTTTTATATGGGCCAAAGTGAAAAACATAGTGGGATAGTTGGGGTTTGACCAACTAGGTTCCTTATTTCTTTGAAAGTGTGTCTCCTGCAGAAAGACAATGGAGCTACATAGATAATTTAGTTCCCGGGGTGTGATGGAGCGTTTCCCTGGGCTATTAAGACCTTTAACATTTACAGTTGTCAATGTTAAGGAATGATCTGGTCTGTGCTGTCGTCTGGTATTCATGTTGTGGAATTGGGGAATTTAGGAAAGGGGGGAGAGAAAGGTTGAAGTTGATGGTTTTGTAGTGGCTAAGTATTGTTGTTTGAGAAATGGTAAATAAATGGGCTATAGGAGTGAGTGGCAGGTATTTAGAAGTTTTAGAAGAATAAGAGAATAATTCTCTTAAGAGTGTACTGAAAAGGAAGGGTACACTAATGGGGATGTGTCCCAGTGGTGGTTGGCTATGATAAGTTATACAGAATTATTAGAGGCGAGGGTATAGATTAGCTTGTCTCTGGAAGGCATGTATTGGTAAGATTAGTAAGTGTGAGTAGGAGGTAGTGTTTGAGGGACATGTTTCTGAGTTAAGTACGGTGCTTCGCACGGAGTACCCAATTTGTCAGGGGCACCGAGCGAAGCAAGGAAGTCTGATGGGTATTGTGCGATTTAAGAATGACCTTTGAAAAAGCCGGGTCACAGCGAAACATGTCAGGAAAGATAGGGAAATGGTGAGGAGTCCTAGGAGCTCCTGTGTTTTTAGGCAAGCCTTAAGCTGCATATAAAATTACTGTAGTCGATACTGGTGCTATTATAGTTACAGGTGGTCAGTTTCCACCAATTCAATGATACATTCCTATAACTCTCAGTATTAAGTAGAGAGCAAGCACTGCTGACAGCTGCAACTGAAATTCTGAGCACTCGCAAGCATATTATATTTTCAGTTGCAAACTGACCAGCTACTCTCTCAAAATGAAACTAGCAATGTTTTGTCTAAGAGTTTGAGAAGCTAAATTAATTCAGCTAATAATCGTATGTTTTCTCAACTTTGTTACAACACAACGATTTCACTGACCGCAATCTTACATAAGCGGGTCAAGCAATAACTAACAAATGTATGAATGGTATCAAACAGTAAGCTAATTTTGTAGGTTTCAATAGAGGAAAACACTAGTAGCACCTACAAGCTTAATATAACGCTAGAGGCATAGAAAGTGAGAAGGGGGGTCCACATTGACAAGTATATTTGATAGCGAATCCAAACCGACCAATCATTTGTTACGCTTTCCATATTTAGTATTAAGAACAGCGATTAACACTGACATTAAAGGATCAGCTACACCCCGCACACTTAATATGCAGCGTTTCTCTGCATAAGTTAAACCAATGCAATAATAAGTGTATTTGATAGCAAATCCAAACAGACTAATTATTCGTCACGCTCTCCATACTTAATATTAGGAACAGCGTAAATACTGATAATAACGGATCTGCTATACCCCGCACACTAAATATGTAGTGTTTTTCTGCAGAGGTAAAACCAATAGAGTACTACAAAAAACTGAAACTTTATGAAACCTCTACCTACAGCACCGCATACAAGCAATAGACATTGTGAGTTATAAGAGATAGGAATATAGGAGGTACAATGATATTGGAAACACGCTCAAAATCTATTGAGAGCGTGATATGAGCATGAATACTGAGTAACGTGTCTGCCAGTCAATTTACTAGATAACTAAAGACTTAGAGGTATACAAGAGACATTGAAGTATATCCAGCTACTAGAGTGATAGAGACTAATTGAATTATATTGTATTCACTTTCATCCTAGGCAAGGCATCACACTGTTACCTGTCTACTATAAGTGCTTAGACTAGTTACTACTCCTACCAAAATAAAAAGGTTAGGTGGAACTGAACCAATAATAATTAACCTATATGTATCCACTACCATTTGCAGTTTAAGAGTGTTTTTAATTTCTAATCCTATTTTAACATATATTATTAAAAGTTAAATTTTAATTTTTGAATCACTAGCTTTTGTCAATATCCTGTATCCACGTTAAGTATATATGGTAATTATATGCACAAGTCCTGAGTGCTATAGTGTGTATTCTTTTGGGAGCAAGTCTCTTCTTGCTACCTGTTGTAAATAAAATGATTATTAATACACCAGCACCTATACCCGCAATAAACTAGTGACTAGAACTAGCTTGATATTTATGGGTGATCTTTAGGCCTTGTCAAAAATAATGAATAAGTAGTGCCATTGGTTTTGTTTTATATTAGATAAGAGAGGTATTTGCATTAATGCACAAATATGAAACAGTACATATTCATCAGTAATACTTGCGTAATAACCACGTATTGGTTATTGAAATGAGGATTCCTGTAGTAAGTCCAACCAACAAGTGATGAGCTTGGTTAGTCTTCATCTGGTCTGATGTCACTGGATGAAGCTGTACAAGGGGCAGAACTTTCATGTTCTGTTTTTTGGTGGGCCCGAAAGCTTGATGGTGGAATCGGCGTTTCTATAGAAATAAGTGAACAGAATTGTGCCAAATCTTCTTCTGTTCTGTATACGGCAGTCTTGTTATCCTTTGATGCAATTATTGAGACCGGAAAGCCCCACCTGTAGGGTATTTTGTGGGTCTGTAAGATGGATGTGATGTATCACAGGGATCTGCATTTTTGCAGGGTCATAGGACTGATGTCGCTGAAGATCTGGATGGCAATACCTGCATGATGAACTGGCTGCTTTGCTCTGGATTTTCTCATAATTTCTTCTTTATTGGAAAAGTAGTTTTAGGATGATATCCCTGGGTGGGGCCTTAGATGGTGGTTTAGGCCTTAGGGCTCTATGAGCCCTTTCTATAAGAACATCAGGTGCATTGGGGGTGCCTTTAATGGTCCTAAAAAGGTCTTGGAGGTATCCCGCGATAGCGGATGGCACCACTGTCTCTGGTACTCCTCTAACCCGTAGGTTATTGTGGCGGCTACGATTGTCCAGATCCTCAATATTTTCATTGAGAGAATAGATAATGTTTTCCTCTGTAGTTATTTTGGTAGTTAGCTGGTTAATGTTAGTGGTTGTTGAGGAGATGTGTTCTTCAATCACGGTGACTCTATTTTTAAGTGTAGAGACGTCTTTGTGAAGGTCTTTATATAATGTTCTGATCTTGTGCATAGCCACTTTTATGTCTTCTTTTGATGACAATAGACTTAGATCAGCGTTAGTGACATAATCCATGGGTAGTTGGTCTGGAGTATGTATTTCAGCTGTGATCGTTTGCTGTCTACTTTCTGCATGGTTAATTGGTGGTGGTGATTGCAGTTCTACAGATTTCAACTAATGGCCCATTGTTTTAGTGGTGGAACCTTTCTCCATTTTTTGTGTTTTTTTATTGGGCATATCAATGATTGTTATCTGAAGATATTGAATATAGAATGACCCTTGCTAGTCAAGTCTGCTGCTAAAAATTGAAGTTTGCAATTTAAGCCTGGCCTAAGTTGTGCACCTGAGAGAGGTGAGGTGTTAATGCCTTCTGAGGAGACTTTATATATTTTTTGTTCAACTTTGTTGACAGCTTTGATTTGACTGCGTCACTGACTGCTCATTCCAACAGCGGTTTTCTGTGTTAGGCCTCTTCCCTGATATCAAAGGGTGCAGTACTGCTTATTATTGGTTTTCACTTATCTTTGTTTGTATAAGGTTTTCCTTTTTTGTTTATGTTAGGTACTCCTATAAGTTTGGATGACCATGCCCCTTTTAGTTTGTAAACTTAGTTGGTAATGTGTGGGATTTACCTCCTTCTTGATGCCTTATAGATTAGGCCAGCATCCATATATAGCAGGGATCTGTGGTGCTGTGTAAAATGAAGATTTGTACAACAAGTGCCATTTGTCTGTTACTTACAGGTTTGGCTGTTTACACAAGATCGCTGCCGGCTCTTAATTACCGTTTGTTGATGCTGCTCGAAGGGGTATTTGATTCAGGTAAGCAGGACTGATCTGAAGATCTGTTCTGGCCTATTTCGTCGGTCTATTAGTTGTGCTCCGTGTCAAGTCCCATCTGTGATGCCCATCCTCCGGAAACCCACAGACCACACTGTGTAACGTCAGTAGATGGCCCCTCTTATTTGCAGTAAGGATTGATGTGCTTTTTTAGGTTTACATGCCCAATTTCGGCCAATTATACACCACTGGGCCTAAGAGCACTAACAATGTGCGTCCATTCGGCTCTGTGGTTAGGCTCCGCCCATCAAAATACTGGATTTTTAAAATATTTTTTTAAATGTTTTTTTATGAAAAGAGCTCTTTGTATGAATGGTATTGAGTGTTATTGTTAGATTGAGTATTGATATATACGCTATCCATTTTTTATTGATTTATATGTATGGATGAACCCCGAGTCTAAACACCCCTAATCTTACACTTATTAACCCCTAATCTGCCGCCCCCGACATCGCCGACACCTACATTATATTTATTAACCCCTAATCTGCCGCTCCGGACATCGCCACCACCCACATTATACTTATTAACCCCTAATCTGCTGCCCCCAACATCGCCAAAACCTACATTATACTTATTAACCCCTAATCTCCCGCCCCAAATGTCGCTGCAACCTACCTACACTTATTAAACCCTAATCTGCCGCCCCAACATCTTCGCCACAATATTAAATGTATTAAACCCTAAATCTAAGTATAACCCTAACCCTAACACCCCTTAACTTAAATATAATTTAAATAAATCTAAATAAAATTACTAAAATTAACTAAATAATTCCTATTTAAAACTAAATACTTACCTATAAAATAAACCCTAAGATAGCTGTAAAAAAAATACCTGTAAAAAAAATAAAAACAATCCCCCCAACAGTAAAACCCACCACCCACACAACCAACCCCCCAAATAAAAGCCTAACTAAAAAAGCATAAGCTCCCCATGGCCCTGAAAAGGGCATTTGGATGGGCATTGCCCTTAAAAGGGCATTTAGCTCTATTGCAGCCCAAAACCCTAATCTAAAAATAAAACCCACCCAATACACCCTTAAAAAATTCTAACACTAACCCCCTAAAATTCACTTACCGGGAGAAGTCTTCATCCAAGCGGCAAGAGGTCCTCAATGAAGCTGGCAGAAGTGATCCTCCAGACGGGCAGAAGTGGTCCTCCAGATGGGCAGAAGTCTTCCTCCAGACGGCATCATCTATATTCATCCTTCCAATGTGGAGCGGCTCCATCTTCAAGACATCCGGCGCGGAGCATCCTCTTCAAACTACGTCTTCTTCGGAATGAATATCTCTTTAAGTGACGTCATCCAAGATGGCGTCCCTTAGATTCTGATTGGCTGATAGAATTCTATCAGTCAATCAGAATTAAGGTAGAAAAAATCCTATTGGCTGATGCAATCAGCCAATAGGCTTGAGCTGGCATTCTATTGGCTGTTCCAATCAGCCAATAGAATGCGAGCTCAATCCTATTGGCTGATTGATTTTTCTACCTTAATTCCGATTGGCTGATAGAATTCTATCAGCCAATCAAAATCTAAGGGACTCCATCTTGGATGACGTCACTTAAAGAGATATTCATTCCGAAGAAGACGTTGTTTGAAGAGGATGCTTCGGGCCGGATGTCTTGAAGATGAAGGATGAATTTAGAAGATGCCGTCTGGATGAAGACTTCTCTGCCCGTCTGGAGGACCACTTCTGCCTGTCTGGAGGACCACTTCTGCCGGCTTCATTGAGGACATCTTGCCACTTGGATGAAGACTTCTCCCGGTGAGTGAATCTTCTGGGTTTAGTATTGGGATTTTTTAAGGGTGTATTGGGTGGGTTTTATTTTTAGGTTAGGGCTTTGGGCCGCAATAGAGCTAAATGCCCTTTTAAGGGCAAGGCCCATCCAAATGCCCTTTTCAGGGCAATGGGGAGCTTAGGTTTTTTTTTAGTTAGGCTTTTATTTGGAGGGTTGGTTGTATGGGTGGTGGGTTTTACTGTTGGGGGGTTGTTTATATTTTTTTTACAGGTAAAAGAGCTGATTTCTTTGGGGCAATGCCCAGCAAAAGACCCTTTTAAGTGCCATTGGTAGTTTATTGTAGGCTAGGGTTTTTTTTATTTTGGGTGGGCTTTTTTATTTTGATAGGGCTCTTAGATTAGGTGTAATTAGTTTAAAGATCTGTAATTTGTTTTTTTATTTTCTGTAATTTAGTTTTTTTTGTGATTTAGCTAATTTAATTTTATTTATTTAATTGTATTTAATGTAGGGAATTTATTTAATTGTAGTGTAGTTTTAGGTATTATTGTAACATAGGTTATGTTTTATTTTACAGGTAAATTTGTATTTATTTTAGCTAGGTAGTTATTAAATAGTTAATAACTAATAACTATTCTACCTAGTTAAAATAAGTACAAACTTGCCTAAAATAAGTACAAACTTGCCTGTAAAATAAAAATAAACCCTAAGCTACCTACAATGTAACTATTAGTTATATTGTAGCTAGCTTAGGGTTTATTTTATAGGTAAGTATTTAGTTTTAATAGGAATAATTTAGTTAATGTTAGTAATTTTATTTAGATTTATTTAAATTATATTTAAGTTAGGGGGTGTTAGGGTTAGGGTTAGACTTAGATTTAGGGGTTAATACATTTAATATAGTGGCGACGACGTTGGGGACAGCAGATTAGGGGTTAATAAATGTAGGTAGGTGGCGGCGATGTTGGGGGCAGCAGATTAGGGGTTAATAAATATAATGTAGGTTGCGGCAATGTTAGGGGCGGCAGATTAGGGGGTTAATAAATGTAATGTAGGTGGTGGCGATGTCCGGAGCGGAAGATTAGGGGTTAATAAGTATAATGTAGGTGGCGGCGATGTTAGGGGTGGCAGATTAGGGGTTAATAATATTTAACTAGTGTTTGCGAGGCGGGAGTGTGGCGGTTTAGGGGTTAATATGTTTATTCTAGTGGCGGCCATGTCTGGAGCGGCAGATTAGGGGTTAAAAATTGTATTATAGTTTTTGCAATGCGGGATGGCCTCAGTTTAGGGGTTAATAGGTAGTTTATGGGTGTTAGTGTACTTTTTAGCACTTTAGTTATGAGTTTTATGCTACTGCGTTGTAATGTAAAACTCATAACTACTGACTTTAAAATCTGTTACGAATTCTGTCGGTAGAAGCTGTTGTTTGTAAGATCCAGTCTTTTAATGTTGGTGTTTTGGAGGATTTCCAATGTTTGGGGATGAGTTTCTTCGCACTATTGATCATGAGTAGCAGTAGGGAGTATGTGATTTTGTTTTGTAATTTAGGGAGAAATTGGAACATCAAAATGTGGATCTTAAATGCTAAATCTGTTTTAAGTATTGTAGGAATGGCATCAAAAGACTTCTTTCCAGAAATTGGTGATTTCTGAACATGACCACCATATGTGGAGCATTGAATCCCACTGACCAAATCCCCTCCAGCATTGGTCTGTGATTTGTGGGTTTGTTTTATGTAATCTGGAGGGTGTGAGATACCATCTGCTAACAAACTTGAAATGCATTTCCAGAATGCCAGCCGATGATGATGCCTTTATGGCCAGTTGGAATGATCTCCTCCATTGGGAAATACTGTCATTGCCTGTCTCTGTGTCCCAGATCTTTGTGTATGAAGGAAGGATTTGGTAGTCCTTTATTAGCAAATATTGGTAGAGGAGGGATATTGTATGTTTTGGTGGTGATTGCTGTGTACATAAATGTTCAAACGGTGTCAGTTCCCTATTCATCTTGGATTTATGCTTGTGGGTAGTAATGTAGTGTATGATCTGCATACGAGAGTACCATGGTGCAAAAATGGTCCCATCCCATTGCTGTAAGGTTTCTATTGGTGCAATGTTGCCCTGTATTAGTGCGAAGTGTAATGTGCCTTCCATTAATTTGTATGGATGTCTATTGGCTATCTGTGCCCTCGATAATGGGGTGCCTGGGTGTTCCCTACGAGGGAGAAGAGGAGAGTAGGGTGTCAACACATTGCTAGAGCTGGATAGGGTTTTATCCCATTCCTTCAATGTTTCTGAGGCGATTGGGTAAAGCGGCAATGTAGTAGGCCTGTGGCCTGGTTCAAGCCAAGCCAGTGTTGTCATGTTACCTTTTCAGAATATTTAATACTCTCTCTGTGCAAAGAAAATCACAAAGACAAGGGTGCCTCCTCGTGTGATATAGTTTGGACAAATGTAAAAATAGGTGAATACAGATTTTATACTCACAAGTAAAGCAGCACTCTGTTGTGCTTATAGAGGCAGACTGGGAGTTCACAGTGTCCCAGTTCACTGACCAAGGCAGTGCAACAAATCACTCCAGGGTAGATTTCAATAAAGCTCAGGCTCTCAGCAAAGAGTTAAAATACCATAGTTTAATGGTGCAGTAAAATAAAATATAAAATGTCACAAATGTGACCGTAACAATGGATAAACAAGCAACTAGTTTCTCAGATCTCTGTCTGTTTCCTCAGGCTTCTATCCAAAGACTGAGAGCTCTGGCTTATAAATGCTAAATGACCACTCTAAGAGTGAAACATAACCACACCTATTCAGGTGTGGAAGTGAACCTGCCTCATCAGGTGTGTGAGTGCACACCTGTTTCAATCAGACCATAGTTAGAATACAATGATTAAAACCATTTCCAAATAATTCACATTCTACTAAAAAACAAACAAGTACTATACAAATTGGTTAATAAAGGATGTAAAAAACAACAACCATAGCCAAACATTATCTTATGGTGGATATCATGTCAGCATCATATGTTATAGGATATTATTATGGTATTCTAAAATAGTAACATTAAAAAATTGTTCCCCACCCTTTTTAAAAAAAAATTAAAAAAAAATAATATATATACACACATACATATATATAAAAAATACATGATATTCTAATTCTTGGTGTTCATACCAAATGTCTTAGTATGTTGTCAGTTATTTGTAGGAAGGTTTTTTGAGGGAGGGTTGGGTGGGTTATATTAATCCAAACTTAAGGGATAAATCAGATTTGTTATTTATATATCGTGACCCTTAAGTTCCAGAACCACTAACAGTAATATACATCAGAATGTACAGTGAGATGCAAAAAAAGAGAGATTTTGCAGCGCAAAGAAAAAAGACTGTTGGTTACTGGACTTCGTTAAATACTAAAACCCACTATCAGATTAAACGAAAAATAAGTGTAATCGGAATTCGATACTTTGAAATACAATTGACAACTACATTCACACAAAATAACTTTATTTGAAAAAAATATTAAAGTAGTAGTCCGGCTGGACTAGTACTCACGCACACTCACACACATACGGTTTAAAACTTGCTGGAACTCAGGCTATGTAATTTGATCTGAATTGCACCTCATAAAATATACATCACTCCTTAACAGGAGGTATTAGAGTATTTGTGTATATATAAGTAATCAACTCCTGTAGGTAAGTGAGTATGTTATTAGTAGTGGTAGTAGAGTGTATCTAATAAGTACTTATACAAAAAAGCACCACAATAATATAAATAGTATCCGATTAAATTTCCGGTTTGTGTGCTAAGAAATGTAAAGTCTACAGTACACTCAATGTATGTATGTTAATCAAACAGTCAAAAGTAAAGCTAGTGGTTTACTGTGTTTCTAAATTTTAATCATTGCCAGTGTTGCAAAGTATATTAAATTGGTATTAAAGGACCCCGGTCACAGCAAAGTCATTGGTGATTTTAAAGTACGGTATATACCTTTAAATTAATTAGAGATTCAAATGCACTTTATATGCATAATGCACATATGCATCATTAAATATAATATTAATGTATGACTTATACAACCAATTATTAACTTTGCTTTAAAAAAGAGATTAGATTTTCAGTTCAACCTTGCTGAATAAAGATATACCAACAGGTTACCCACGATTGGAAAGATATGCTGAGCTGAGCTAGAAAAGGTCTCTTCTATAGCGGAGGCCTGTTTAAACATTAGCTATCTTTGGAGCTTATAGTTCAACCATACTGAGTATAAATATACCAGCTGATTACCCACAAATGGAACAATATGCTGAGCTGAACTAAAGAAAGGTCTCTTCTATAGCGGAGGCCTGTTTAACCATTTAGCTGTCGCTGGAGCTATAGTTCAACCTTGCTAAGTATAAGTGTACCCACAGGTTACCCACGAATGGAAAGATATGCTGAGCTGAACTGAAAAAAGGTCTCTTCTATAGCGGAGGCCTGTTTAACCATTAGTTATCACTGTATATAACTCTGAGCGCAGGTTACCCACGATTGGAAAGAAATCTGCTAATCTTAGACTGAAAAAGGTCTCTTCTATAGCGGAGGCCTTGTTTAACATTAACTGCCACTGTCTGTAAGCGTAATCACTACGGTGCAATTGGATATTAAGGCTGAGTCAGCTATTAAAATCGAGGTTCCATAACCTCGTGCAGGTGTTGTCAGTTAGTCTAAATAAGTTAAAGTTTTATTAAAGCACCTATTGATGTTAACAGCCTTTGGTCAAATATGTATAAGCAAGATTTTCTATAGGAGAGAGCCCTTTAAATTATGTAGGCCTTATTGAAAATATATATATATATATACACACATACATACACATCCACATCTATATATATATATACACACACACACATAGATATATACATATTTTAAGTCTAATGCACCTGGTGTTCCCAGGCAGTCTCTCATCCAGGTACTGACCAGGCCTGGCCCTGCTTAGCTTCCAAGATCAAACAGGATCAGGTACATTCAGTGAAGTTTGGTAATATCTTAATCTAAGCGATATGAAATGTATCTCTTAAGCAATAGTAAGTGTACTTAGTGAATATCTATTAACCTACTCTAATGTGTAAAAACGGGGTTGTAATACATTATGTTCAATATACAAAAATAAGATGGTATAGAAATACAGTAGTAACAATATTGTTTAATGTGTTGGAGATAATGTTGAGGTGTATATTGTGAGTGCAGACTTAACTAAAATGATACAATAAAAATATAAATGTTCAGTGAACAGTGTATATGTTTTCTAATGTGCAGCATATATATTCATAAATCCATAATAGTATGGGTGTATTACATGTATTAAACCGGTATATCCTATGTTGGTATAACAAACCCATATCTTGAAGTGGTATATATAGATATACATACACATACATGAACACACATATACGTATATACACACACACATATATATATATACATATATATATATATATATATATATATATATATATATATATATATATATATATACATACACACATATATACATATATATATACACATATATATATATATATATATACATATACATACACATACATACATACATACACATACATATATATACACACACACAAACACACACACACACAAATGCACTTAATACTATTTATTTGTTATATATTGTTTTAAGCTGCATTTTCTGTTTATATTGATCTCATCACATCACATTTGATGAGAGTCCATGTCTCATTTTTTCTGTAATTGTCATTATTATTTTGTCTTTATACATTATTATCTGATCATTTTATATTATTTTTAAGTTTTTATTGTTTTTACTATACTTCAGTATTATCCTACAGATTGTTTTATATATTTCTTCTAGCGCCCCCTAGAGTTACGCTTGCATAGTGTAACAGGTATTTTGAGAAGATTTGATTGTCTAGTTGGACCCATGCTTTCTGTATTGAAATTTGGCTCCAGTCTATTATATGTTGTAATATTATAGCTTTCCTGTAGAGTGATAGATTAGGTAAACCCAGTCCTCCTCTGTGTTTAGGGAGATACATAGTCTGTCTTCTTATTCTACTTCTCTTCCCTTGCCATATGTAATTATCTACTATTTTTTGTAATTTTGGGAGAAAGTATGTTGGTAATGGGATAGGAAGAGTTTGGAAAAGATACAAAACAAGCAGCAGAATATTCATCTTTATAATACCAATTCTGCCCAACCAGGAGATGGGTGTTTTCTAATTGGGTGATAAGGTTAGGGGGAGAAGATATATTGAGTAGTTCTGACTTTGTTATGTTAAGGTGAAAGTTGGAAACCTGACCATATCTGTCTAACTCTTTCAGTATGTTGGGTAGTGAGTGCTCTACGTCTGAGTTGACAAAGACAATGTCATCAGCATACATGGTCATTTTATGCTCCATGTCACTGATCTGATGCCCGTGATGTTTTTAGAGAGCTGTATTTTTTCAATGGAGAGAATAAAAAGCAGAGGGGATAGGGGGCAACCCTGGCACGTGCCATTGGATATTTGAAATGTTTCTGAGAGATACCCGTTTGCTTTGACTCTGGCATTTGGGTTGGAATACAGGGAAAATACAGTATGAAGAAAGGGAACTTCAAAATTCATTTTGATCATCACTTCTTTTAAGGAAGTGCCAATCTACTCTATTAAACACCTTTTCAGCGTCAGAGGCAAATAGAGAAAGCGGTAAAAAGTGATGCCTGGCGTAAGTAATAATTTGAAATCTTTGATTGCCTGTTCTATTTCCTCTGTAGTGAGAGGAGGGTCAAGAAAGGCCATGAGGCTGCTAAGGGGGAGGTTAGATAGGTAGTTTGCGGTTAATAATTTTTTGTAGGCATCAAGTGATGGTGTTACTGATCTGGTATTTTCAATGTCTATATTTTCGTAATAATGACGGAAGGTGTTGGCTATGCCTTTGCTGTCTTGAGTTGTTGTTCGGGATTGGAAAGTGAATGTATAAATGTCTTATATTTTTTGCGTTTAATTGATATGGCAAGGCGTTTACCTAGCTTATTTCCCTAGTCATAATATAATTGTTTTAGATATAGTGCTTTTTTGTGATTCAGTAGTTACGAGATCTCTCAGCTCCTTTCTAGCTTGCTGTAATTTACGTGAGGTTTCTGTATTGTTTGGGTCGTGTTTGTGCTTACTTTCCAATTGGGATATTGTGGAGTGTGCATTTTCAAATTGTTTGCATTTCTTAATCATTCTTTTCGATTTTAATTTTATTATTTCCCCCTGTATGACGCATTTATGCGCTTCCCAGTTATTGGTGTTTGATGTGTCTAAGTTAGAGTTGAAGGAGAAATATTCTGTTAGTATATTTCCTATTGTGGTGGCTATGACTGGGTCTTGAAGTAGATGGTCATTCAGTCTTCATGTGAAGTCAGTTAGAGGAGTTTCAGGCCATATAATGCTGCAAGTAACCGGTGCGTGGTCTGTCCATGTGATAGTTCCTATATTGCAAGCGTGAATGATGGGGAGGCTAATAGAGTCTGTGAACCAATAGTCTATGCAAAAATATTTGTGAAAAGCATTCGAGAATTATGTGTAATCCCTTTTAGAAGGGTGCAGGGTTCTCCACACATCATGGAGGTTAAGTTCCACTAGTGTTGGTTTGATGTTTTTTAATATATTTTTGGGGACGCTAGAGGTGGAGTTAGATGTATCAAGTATTGTATGATCCAGTAATATTCTTGATATTTTTTTTAAAAAAGCGACACTGTTGAGTATTTGGGGCATAAATATTGAGTAATGTAATTGGTCTGTTGAAAAGCAAGCCCACTTTCAGCAGAAATCTGCCTTCTTCACACCCCATTTTTTTATATGGGCCAAAGTGAAAAACATAGTGGGATAGTTGGGGTTTGACCAACTAGGTTCCTTATTTCTTTGAAAGTGTGTCTCCTGCAGAAAGACAATGGAGCTACGTAGTTTATTTAGTTCCCGGGGTGTGATGGAGCGTTTCCCTGGGCTATTAAGACCTTTAACATTTACAGTTGTCAATGTTAAGGAATGATCTTGTCTGTGCTGTCGTCTGGTATTCATGTTGTGGAATTGGGGAATTTAGGAAAGGGGGGAGAGAAAGGTTGAAGTTGATGTTTTTGTAGTGTCTAAGTATTGTTGTTTGAGAAATGGTAAATAAATGGGATATAGGGGTGAGTGGCAGGGATTTAGAAATTTTAGAAGAATAAGAGAATAATTCTCTTAAGAGGGTACTGAAAGGGTACACTAATGGGGATGTGTCCCAGTGGTGGTTGGCTATGATAAGTTATACAGAATTATTAGAGGCGAGGGTATAGATTAGCTTGTCTCTGGAAGGCATGTATTAGTAAGATTAGTAAGTGTGAGTAGGAGGTAGTGTTTGAGGGACATGTTTCTGAGTTAAGTACGGTGCTTCGCACGGAGTACCCAATTTGTCAGGGGCACCGAGCGAAGCAAGGAAGTCTGATGGGTATTTTGCGATTTAAGAATGACTGTGCAAAGCTCCAAAAGACAACACAACTATTTATGGAATGTCCAGGAAAGATAACCTTTTTAATCTAAACTAATAGACTCATATAAGTATCATGGGTCACTCTCCTAGTTAAGGGTTCTCTACGCCATTTCCCCTGGCAGGCCTGCTCAGCATAACAGTATGGCCTTTAAGGTATATCCCGCCAGGTGAAAAGGGCGCCTACCGTAACACACAACAAATATCAACATATCAATTTTAAACATGAAGTTACATTTTTAATCAATACTAAACAACCTACAGGAGTTTCGTAGATTAGTCTCCCGTATGAAGACTCTGGCTGTCGATTCGCCCAGCAGACCCACGCCACAAAGTGGCAGGCGCCTACCGGACGAGGGAGGTCATCAAATCGACATATATCAACATTCCAAAAAAACAGAAGGAACAGATTACATAAGTCAACTAAATTCTCTGAATACCATTTGGTAACTGCTGGGTATAGAATACATCTAGACAAGTATATGGCCATAAAATACAAAAGGCCAAACTATTAAACTTACGCAAATCGTATAAATTAGTTATCTAGATGAAAGTCTTTGTTACCATCTCATCTAACAGATGTAAACAGTAGGGTAGTAAGAACAAATGGTATAAGTCAATGAAATCCTATGACAGTTTATCTTTACTAGACTAGATAAGAGAGGTATTTGCATTAATGCACAAATATGAAACAGTACATATTCATCAGTAATACTTGCGTAATAACCACGTATTGGTTATTGAAATGAGAATTCCTGTAGTAAGTCCAACCAACAAGTGATGAGCTTGGTTAGTCTTCATCTGGTCTGATGTCACTGGATGAAGCTGTACAAGGGGCAGAACTTTCATGCTCTGTTTTTTGGTGGGCCCGAAAGCTTGATGGTGGAATCGGCGTTTCTATAGAAATAGGTGAACAGAATTGTGCCAAATCTTCTTCTGTTCTGTATACGGCAGTCTTGTTATCCTTTGATGCAATTATTGAGACCAGAAAGCCCCACCTGTAGGGTATTTTGTGGGTCTGTAAGATGGATGTGATGTATCACAGGGATCTGCATTTTTGCAGGGTCATAGGACTGATGTCGCTGAAGATCTGGATGGCAATACCTGCATGATGAACTGGCTGCTTTGCTCTGGATTTTCTCATAATTTCTTCTTTATCGGAAAAGTAGTTTTAGGATGATATCCCTGGGTGGGGCCTTAGATGGTGGTTTAGGCCTTAGGGCTCTATGAACCCTTTCTATAGGAACATCAGGTGCATTGGGGGTGCCTTTAATGGTCCTAAAAAGGTCTTGGAGGTATCCAGCGATAGCGGATGGCACCACTGTCTCTGGTACTCCTCTAACCCGTAGGTTATTGTGGCGGCTACGATTGTCCAGATCCTCAATATTTTCATTGAGAGAATAGATAATGTTTTCCTCTGTAGTTATTTTTTTTTGCACCAAGTTTTTTTATTGAGGATGAAGCAATACAACAGGTGTCACAACGCAGGTGACTAAAAAATGTACATTTATGCAAACATTATATTGTTGTAATGACATAGTAGATATAGCTGTTGATGAGAATGTAGATCATATAAATCAAGCATATCAAGCATGAAATAAAATATCTACCGCATAAACCTCATTTTTAACTATTTTAAATAAGAATATAAACAGGGGCAGACTAGTACTTCTAGTACTATCAAGTAACTCAACTTTCTAGGGACTTCATAAAGTCAGTTTAGGAATCATCTCCTATAAGGATTTCAATTTTCACCTAGAGGATGATGAGAAAAGCAGATATTGAACAGATGAACAAAGAAAAATCAGAATAAAAAAACTCAAAAGACCAACTATTCAGTTCAGAGAATATAGTAGGTGTCTTATAGGTTTGATCCGAGTGTATCAGTATTAATCAGGTGAGGTTTTAAATAGTTTACCAGGTATGGTGAACCGCAGGATCACCAAGAGGAGAAGTGTATCTAAATACGAAACAGACTTCTCCAGTCCCCGTAAAAGGGGATTAGCTTAATAAATAAGCTTCAAAAAGGGGGGGGGGGGGCGGAGCCTAGCAGTATAAAAACATACTAGAAGAGAGAAAATTAACAACTAGCCTAATTAAGTAAGCTGATGAGAGCTTAGGCATTCTATCTGGTAGGAAGAGGTTTATAAGTATATTGACCCTGTCTTTACACTCATAGTTACAGTCATGTCCTTTAATAATGACTATCCAGGGAGTAGCTCAGGCAAACAGTGGCGAAACTAGGCCATAGATGTTGCTTAATACCATACAGGCTAAACGTCCTTTTCCAAACCCTAAGTGAGAAAACATAAGGCCTGTGAAGGACTGATATTAGGGTTATCTGCAAATATGGAGTAATATATACAACTGTTATCCTGAGGGAGCTGCATAATGTTAAAGGGGAGAATGTGGGATACACAGCAAATCACATGGAATATTCAATATCAACATTAAACTGCACAGTGTTAAACACTACAATCTAAGACATAGTAATGAATCTAAGTATAACACTTTTCACATAGAAACAAACAAGCCTGCAGGGAAATAAGCAAGATATGTATTAGAACAACACAGATTTGTATCCAGTAACGGGTAGCCATAAGTCTAGGTTAGAGAATATGCTATGACTTACAGTCGCTAATAGTGCAATAATATATGTAGTTAAGGATACAAAAGAAAGTATATGTTTCTCCCTTATACAGTACTAATCATACAAAGCGCAGTATAAGCATATTCATAAATGTTTGAAGCATACTTTAGGTAATAATTTGCAAACACTTAGGTAATATGAGCAATTACAGACAGGCATATAGCATCAAGGTCTAACATCTTACTGTGCATGGTCAATACTTAAATATCCTCAGCTCAGTAGTTTTCCTAGCAGATAGCTTAATCGGTTAATAATAGGTTAATATTGGAGCCTACTATAGTGTTTATGTATCTACAACATTGTGATATAGACCTCTATCTTAAGTAGAGATCAGCATACTACTATTCTTTACCCTAACATAGATGGTCTAAGAGACTATATTTCAGTTGTGTATGTAAAATACCCTAAAATATACATATATACATAAATGGTGTATTTGCTGGGTCACCTCGGCCGCAGGCAGCCCAGCAGAATGAGTAAAAAATATCTCTATACTGGTCTATACCTAGGTCCAGTAGTATTATATAATAGCACCAACATTGGAGTACATACACATAAAGCAACAGCATTTGTCACTTAAAATTGGCTAATATGTGCCTTGGATATGTGGATTATGCTATAATAAACAACTGCAAAAGGCATATGGGGATCAGTAAAGAGCAGGGGTTTGTAAACATATGGCATTGCAAACAGCTGAACTCATATAGTTAACTAACTTAAAAGCAGCATAATTCGAAATTGAAAACACAACAAGGTAAAGAAAAATAGAATGTGCAGCTTAACACGACTGATGCTAAGATAGTTTCTCATTGAAATAAAAGATGACTATAGTTCCATAAGTGGCGTTAGAGTATTAGATTTGTCTCTGTTTAACCAATTCCAGTGACAGTTAACACCACCACACAAACAATGGAAAAATTCTGGAATGTGGCATACGAGCCCAACTGGATATTGTCGTCTAGCTGAAAAGGGAGTTCAGATAATATTGGGCACGGACTGTCCCAAACTGCCGTTCTGCCGATCTGAACTGTTTGATGCTGTTCCTTCAAGCCGATACGGGCCACAGAGGGGAATGTCGCCTTCCTCTTCGAAGCAGTCCAAGTCATGAGCTCTAATATACCTGACTTACTAGCCCCACATAGTGCCGCAAAGATTGCATCTCTCATGTCCCAAGGGTATGCGCTGTGGTGAGTTTCAACAGCCTCCGTGTCACTTGAGCGCCCTGCTGCGGGTTCTTCGCCTCCCTCGGCTGACTCATTCATGTCACTTGTAACTTTCTTGGCCTCCGTCTCCACAGCATGTTGTAAGTCATGCCAGGTAAGCGGTGATCGCCGGGTCCCCAAAGCGTCACCATCTCTGTGAGTAGCTGTGGAGACAGGTACAGTAGCATCATGTCCTGTAGATAATACTTCTGCCTGCTGGGACGCCATAGTAAATGTGTGCTCCAACACGGCGCGGCAGCATTGTAGAAAGTTCTGTATCTCCACTTCAATAACCTCTGTAACATCCATCCTAAGGCAGTGTAGTTGGGACCGAAGTTAAAGGTATAAGGGAGGACAATGGTCAGTTCCCTGCTTCACCTCAGGTACCGCGTGGGACCAAAAATGGCCGCTCCTAAGAATCGCTGAAGGCTGGATACACTCTAACGTCGCAAGGTCCCTCCTGACAAATTTCTCCCCTTCCAGATTTACCAATATAGGATATCAAAGCTTACTGATCATTCTGACCCATGATAATGATAAAACATTTGGGCTTGAACGGTCGCAAAGTTTGTTTTTTACCTATAGTATAGTCAGAGCTGTTGAAATATGCGACCGTTCAGTCTAAGAGCTAGCTCCGCCCCCCCTCTGTAGTTATTTTGGTAGTTAGCTGGTTAATGTTAGTGGTTGTTGAGGAGATGTGTTCTTCAATCACGGTGACTCTATTTTTAAGTGTAGAGACGTCTTTGTGAAGGTCTTTATATAATGTTCTGATCTTGTGCATAGCCACTTTTATGTCTTCTTTTGATGACAATAGACTTAGATCAGCTTTAGTGACATAATCCATGGGTAGTTGGTCTGGAGTATGTATTTCAGCTGTGATCGTTTGCTGTCTACTTTCTGCATGGTTAATTGGTGGTGGTGATTGCAGTTCTACAGATTTCAACTAATGGCCCATTGTTTTAGTGGTGGAACCTTTCTCCATTTTTTGTGTTTTTTTATTGGGCATATCAATGATTGTTATCTGAAGATATTGAATATAGAATGACCCTTGCTAGTCAAGTCTGCTGCTAAAAATTGAAGTTTGCAATTTAAGCCTGGCCTAAGTTGTGCACCTGAGAGAGGTGAGGTGTTAATGCCTTCTGAGGAGACTTTATATATTTTTTGTTCAACTTTGTTGACAGCTTTGATTTGACTGCGTCACTGACTGCTCATTCCAACAGCGGTTTTCTGTGTCAGGCCTCTTCCCTGATATCAAAGGGTGCAGTACTGCTTATTATTGGTTTTCACTTATCTTTGTTTGTATAAGGTTTTCCTTTTTTGTTTATGTTAGGTACTCCTATAAGTTTGGATGACCGTGCCCCTTTTAGTTTGTAAACTTAGTTGGTAATGTGTGGGATTTACCTCCTTCTTGATGCCTTATAGATTAGGCCAGCATCCATATATAGCAGGGATCTGTGGTGCTGTGTAAAATGAAGATTTGTACAACAAGTGCCATTTGTCTGTTACTTACAGGTTTGGCTGTTTACACAAGATCGCTGCCGGCTCTTAATTACCGTTTGTTGATGCTGCTCGAAGGGGTATTTGATTCAGGTAAGCAGGACTGATCTGAAGATCTGTTCTGGCCTATTCCGTCGGTCTATTAGTTGTGCTCCGTGTCAAGTCCCATCTGTGATGCCCATCCTCCGGAAACCCACAGACCACACTGTGTAACGTCAGTAGATGGCCCCTCTTATTTGCAGTAAGGATTGATGTGCTTTTTTAGGTTTACATGCCCAATTTCGGCCAATTATACACCACTGGGCCTAAGAGCACTAACAATGTGCGTCCATTCGGCTCTGTGGTTAGGCTCCGCCCATCAAAATACTGGATTTTTAAAATATTTTTTTAAATGTTTTTTTTATGAAAAGAGCTCTTTGTATGAATGGTATTGAGTGTTATTGTTAGATTGAGTATTGATATATACGCTATCCATTTTTTATTGATTTATATGTATGGATTTTGACTCTGAAATCCCTATTTATTAAACTGTATTATTTATTAGTACACGTTTTGCAATTTGTATTTTTCAAACACGACTGATTTTTTCACATACGTATGATATATAGATATCAAAGTTATTGTAAACCCACTTCTTTTTTTACTTTGTCTGACTGCGACACATTATTATCAATGAGTTTCACTTGCATACACTTATTAATTAATTTATTCACATGTAATACCATCAAAGATTGATTTATTTATAATACATTGGTACTTACGCACTTATTCACTTTAAATTATTTATTTTCAAACCAATTACTTTTTCATTTATCCACTTGTGACCATAATATCACATTTTAAATCAGTCAATTTTGAGAAATTTGTTATCACTGATTAATTTATTTTATCCAAACCAGCATTAGTATTTGCGCCACCTTTATTCTTGTTTGTACCTTTTCTGCAAATTAAATTTGGGATAATTTGTGTTTTTAAGGTTGGCAGTGTTTGGATTTAAGTTTCCAGGAGGATACATTATTAGACATTTTTTTTTAAGAAAAAATGTTACAGTTAGAAACATCCAAGTGTATTTGTACAGAAATAATGAAGACAAAGAGCTTGAAAGCAAAGTTACATAACTGGAGCAAGTACAGCAAATCAGAGGATAGAGAGCTGGTGGGAAATGATGAGAATGGATTGACCATTGGATGCAGCTTTTTGAAAAGCTGAAAGATGAAGGACTGATGATTATTTGGACAAAGAACTTGTGCAGTTATGCTTCATGGGACTTATCCAGGTAAGGTCATATCAACTCTAATTACCTGTCCTGTCCCTATTTAACCCTTATCTGATCATGGCCCCTATGGCATGTTAAATACCCCTGATGTTTCATTCCTACAAACTTACCAAAGCCAATATGTTCTTATGTCTCTCAGCTCTGAAGGGCACCCACACCTATTTTCCTCCTTGTCACTCTCTAGCTTTGAATTAGGGTTGTGAAACACAACATCTGAGATTGTTTTTAAATAACATATATATTTATGTATATATGTGGTTTTTGTAAGCGGAGATTTAGAGAAAAAAAATATTGTTGTAAATACCTTTTATATAAACCTCCGCTGAGTTAATATACATCAAAGGTGAAATAAAGAGAGGCCGAAACGCGTAGACCTGGTAAGCTCTATTTCATTAGGAGGATATTTCTGTAAAGTTTTTACACATTGTGTCTCATTTTTTCTTCGCAGGTTTTTTTCTGTTTATTATTATTTTTGTTATTATTTTTTGCTATTTTTTGCTATTTTTGTTATATTCTTGTGCACTGAACGACATTTCACAATGGACAAGCACAGAGCAAATTGACTTTTATTCTACTTTGGACACTCATAGGACTTCTGCAAATCATTTAGGACATATTTAAGACACTTCACAGAATTGTTTTGGATTTTTTGGTATTTTTTGGAATTTTTTTGGAATTTTTTTGGAACTTTTTGGAACTTTTTAGACTTTCAGCACCCCTTTTATCAAGGACACCGCACACACAGTCACACTTTTTTTAACTTTTTCAACATATATTTTTTCACATTTGGATTGTTTTAAATAATTTAACACATTATTTTTACAAGGTCACTCACCAATCACTATGTAATTAATGCCACTGCTGTTTACAACTACAACCACTGTTTTTATTTTGTCCTTTTAGTAACTCTTAGGGACATATTGTACCGCATTGGGACACACCTAACAGTTTGTTCCTCACTTCTAAGATTGATTGATTTTAGATTTTATATATTTTTAGACCAGCATTTTTAGACCAATTTTTAGACCAATTTTAGCGTGGATCCATGCAGTTGTATATGTATATGTATATGTGAGTAAATTATATGTAATAAATCCTCATTTTAACCTTAGCCTCAGTATTGTTGGCGCCTGAGTACACTCTTCACACATCTGTTTTCACCTAGTGGTAGCTAGGTACCACTGTCTCGGGCTTATAAGGTTTGGTTGGCGCTGGGATACACCTCCCCTTTTTCACTAAAGGTGAAATAAAGCAAAAACAACTTAACATGTTATGCACAAAACAAATTAGAAAATTAAATATACTGTATATACACACCAAAGTGGTGAGGTTAAAGGGACAGTCAACACCAGAATTGTTGTTGTTTAAAAAGAAAGATAATCCCTTTATTACCTATTCCCCAGTTTTGCATAACCAACACAGTTATAATAATACACGTTTTACCTCTGTAATTACCTTGTATCTAAGCTTCTGCTGATTGCACCCTTATTTCAGTTATTTTGACAGACTTGCATTTTAGCTAATCAGTGCTCACTCCTAGGTCACTTCATGTGCATGAGCTCAATGTTATCTATATGAAACACATGAACTAATGCCCTCTAGTGGTCAAAATGCATTCAGATTAGAGGTAGTCTTCAAGGTCTAAGAAATTAGCATATGAACCTCCTAGGTTTAGCTTTCAATTAAGAATACCAAGAGAATAAAGCAAAATTGGTGATAAAAGTAAATTTGGAAGGTGTTTAAAATTGCATGCCCTGTTTAAATCATGAAAGTTTTTTTTGGACTTGACTGTGCCTTTAAGTATTGACAGAGTAGGATTTAATGCCCCAAGTGGTGAACGATAATATTGCAGGATGGAGTAACACAGAGCTTGCTAGGTGATATCTGATTACTAATTGTTTTAGCAGATGCACAGCACAGAGGTCGCAATGCTTGCATGACAAATTCAATATAGTATTTATAGGATATGATTACAAACAGACAGCAAGTAATGCCTTTAGTAGAACTTTTGTAAATAGTTACCACTGCCAGTGGTTTAAGTAGGTGCACATATTTAGTGCACACAAGAGATAAACTTCTGATAAGCTGTGAGCACAGGCAAATGAGTGAGACACATTCCGGAGTAACAAGTAGCAATATCACCTTGAGAGTTTGCACAAACACTTTAGAGAACAAATAGTACTTGCACTGAGATACTTCCAGCATGCGAGTGGCATCTGAAGCTTGAGGAGAGACTCAGAGAGATCCAGAAGGTGTGTCAAAGAGCTAGTCAATAGCCAAGCAATGAGGAATGGTGCAGCTGCTATTTATTGATTTTAGAGGTGGTGTGCAAAAGGTAAGATGAATCCAGTTTAAAGGGGCAGAGGAATAGTGGATGTTAAAGGGGCAGAGGAAAATATATGACACTCCTGTTTTCCTCTAACCTAAAACAGGCCCCTGGCCTTCACCAGTCCTTTGACATCACAAAACAATTTTGCCTATGATCAACCTTAGTAGTTCCCCACCCACTTTCCTTTTTAAAGGAATTCCTTTACTCTCCACCAATGTAATAGTAACTATAATAAAAGGAAGTGGGGCCCCCATAAAGCCATATAAGGGTTGATGCATAGGAGGTTGGTGTGGGCATGGGGCTTGTTAAGGGTGTCCTTGGCAGACAGTTACAATGAAAAAGGGGGCTCAAATAGTTTAGGAGACTGGAGCAGTAAAACAGGTCTGGAGTGTTCAGGCAGGAATGCCACCTCTGCCATGTTTTCCAGGACAGCTTTAAGTGGCATATTCTGCAGGAAGGGACATGAATTGTGTTGCTGGACAGTACCATGCATGTTCCTCCCTTAACACACTGCAGCATGTGTAATTCATAGCTGTCCAAGAAAAAATTACAGAGGTGGCATGCCTACCTGGACAAATAAGAGTTAGTTAAGTGTTGACTTGGAGGATAGTATTAAAGGGATACTGAACACAATTTTTTTCTTTCATGATTCAGATAGAGCAAGCAATTTTAAGAAACTTTCTGCCAGATTACAAGTTTTGCGTTATGTGTGAAAAAACATCGTTATGGCCCATAACAATGCTTTTTCCCTACAGCTGCTATTACAAGTCTTGTCAGAATAGCTGTACCGCATACTTTTTTGGCCGTCACGCAACGTCAGTACCGCACTTTTAAAAAAGTCCTTTTTCAATGGGACTTCCATAGCGCCGGTATTACGAGTTTTGCTGTGAGGACAAAAAGTGAGCGGTATACCCTATACCGACAAGATTCGTACAGCCATCTAAAGTCAGTAGCTATGAGTTTTACGTTACAAAGCTGTAGCATAAAACTCATAACTAAACTGTCACAAAGTAAACTAACACCCATAAACTACCTATTAACCCCTAAACCGAGGCATTCTATTGGCTGATTGGAATAGCCAATAGAATGCAAGCTCAATCCTAATGGCTGATTGGATCAGCTAATAGGATGAAAGCTCAATCCTATTGGCTGATTGCAACAGCCAATTGCATTTTCCCCCCTTAATTCCTATTGGCTGATAGAATTCTATCAGCCAATCGGAATGTAAGGGACGCCATCTTGGATTACATAATTTAAAGGGAAACTTCTTCAACAGCCATCGGAAGAAGAGGATGCTCCACGCCGGATGTCTTGAAGATGGACCCACTCCGCGACGGATGGATGAAGATAGAAGATGCCATCTGGAAGAAGACTTCTGCTGGCTTCGATGAGGACTTCTGCCGGCTTGGATAAATACTTCTGCCCGCTTGGATGAGGATAGATGTCCGGTCTTCAAAAACTGTAAGTGGATTGTCGGGGGTTAATGTTAGTTTTTTTTAAAAGGTTTATTGGGTGGGGTTTTTTTTAGCTTAGGGTTCTGGGCAATGTAAAAGAGCTAAATGGCCTTTTAAGGGCAATGCCCATTCAAATGCCCTTTTCAGGGCAATGGGGAGATTGGGTTTATTTAGATAGGATTTTATTTGGGGGGTTTGGTTGTGTGGGTGGTGGGTTTTACTGTTGGGGGTTTTTTTTTACAGGTAAAAGAGCTGATTTCTTTGGGGCAATGCCCCGCAAAAGGCCCTTTTAAGGGCCATTGGCAGTTTAGTGTAGGCTAGGGTTTTTTTATTTTGAGGGGGCTTTTTTATTTTTATAGGGCTATTAGATTAAGAGTAATTTGTTTTTATTTTTGATAATTTCTTTTTTTATTTTGTGTAATTTAGTGTTTATTCTTTTTGTAATTTAGATAAATGTATTTTGTTAATTTAATTTTATTGTAATGTTCGCTGTTAGTGTTACTCAGGTTAGGTTTTATTTTACAGGTAACTTTGTATTTATTTTAACTAGGTAGCTAGTAAATAGTTAATAACTATTTATTAACTAGTCTACCTAGTTAAAATAAATACAAACTTACCTGTGAAATAAAAATAAATCCTTAGATAGCTACAATGTAACTATTAGTTATATTGTAGCTAGCTTAGGGTTTATTTTACAGGTAAGTATTTAGTTTTAAATAGGAATTATTTAGTTATTAATAGTAAGTTTTATTTAGAATTATTTTAATTATATTAAAGTTAGGGGGTGTTAGGGTTACGTTAGGGTTAGACTTAGGGTTAGGGTTACGTTAAGGGTTAATATATTTATTTAGTGTTAGTATAGTTGCTTCGGCGAAATTGGGGGCAGCAGATTAGGGGTTAATAAGTGTAGGTAGGTGGCGGCGACGTTGGGGACGGCAGATTAGGGGTTAATAAGTGTAATGTTGGTTGCGGCGATTTCGGGGGACTCGGGTTTATGTTAGGGTGTTAGGTTTAAACATACATTTTTTTCCCCATAGACATCAATGGGGCTGCGTTAAGAAGCTTTATGCTCTGCGATCGCAAGTGTTAGGCTTTTTTTTAGCTGGCTCTCCCCATTGATGTCTATTGGGAAATCGTGCACGAGCACGTCAAAACACCGCTTGTATTTGGGTGAGGTATGGAGCTCAATGCAACCATATCGCCCGCACAAGCCATTTTTTTGCAAACCTGTAATAGCAGCGCTATGAAAGGTGAGCGGAGAAAATAACTTGCAAGTTATTAGCGAGCCAGCCATAATGCAAAACTTGCAATCTGGCTGTTTCTAATTTACTCCTAGTATCAATATTTCTTCGTCCTCTTTGTATCTTTATTTAAAAAGCAGGAATGTAAGCTTACAAGCCAGCCCATCTTTGGTTTAGTACCTAGGTTGCGCTTGCTGATTGGATGGCTAAATGCAGCCACCAATCAGCAAGGGCTATCCAGAATGCTGAACCAAAAACATGCCGGCTTGTAAGCTTATATTCTTGCCTTTTCAAATAAAGATACCAAGAGAATGAAGAAAATTGATAATAGGAGTAAATTAAAAATATGCTTAAAATGTCATGCTCTATCTGAATCATGAAAGAAAAAAAATTGGGTTCAGTATCCCTTTAAAAAAGAAGGCCAAAATCTGTTAAGGAAGATAATAGGTGGCAAGCCAGTGTAGCCAAATTAGGTAGCCGGTGGGGAAAAGGTGCTACTTAGCTTACTGTCAGAATGGGGGGAGGGTTATTATGACGATGATTGGTTATCAATAAGTTAATTTATGTGTCATTAATTGAATGTTTGAAGATCAGACTTTTAATATTGGACATGAGGAAGTTATGTTTAGGTTAGGACAGGTTTCCTTTGTGGTAATTTAGCATGAAGTGGTTAAAGAGACAAGATAGTCAAAATACTTTTTCACCACAAAAATGATGCAAATTGCAAATATGACTGCTCAAATTAAAGGGACAGTAAAATCAAAATGAAGCTTTCATTATTCAGATAGAGCATGCAAGTTGAAACAGCTTTCTAGGTTGGCTCGGGAGCTTGACAGAAAGGTATTAAAGTCACTTCTGAGGTCAGGGAAATAATTATAATATTCTACAGGCAACTTCAGAATACAACCACATGTGTGTGACTGAGGTCTGAGCTGAAAATCTGTTGTTTCAATTAAAGGGACACTGTACCCAAAAATTTTCTTTTGTAATTCAGAAAGAGCATGCAATTTTAAGCAACTTTCTAATTTACTCCTATTATCAATTTTTCTTCGTTCTCTTGCTATCATTATTTGAAAAAGAAGGCATCTAAGCTTTTTTTTGGTTTCAGTACTCTGGACAGCACTTTTTTATTGGTGGATGAATTTATCCACCAATCAGCAAGGACAACCCAGGTTGTTCACCAAAAATGGGCCGGCATCTAAACTTACATTCTTGCATTTCAAATAAAGATACCAAGAGAAAGAAAAAAAATTGATAATAGGAGTAAATTAGAAAGTTGCTTAAAATTTCATGCTCAATCTGAATCACGAAAGAAAAATTTTGGGTACAGTGTCCCTTTAAATCAATTCTGATAGTATTTCCTAGCATATGTGAACCAGTGCAAAAACTGATAAAAAGTTGAAGCATTTGCTGATCAACTTCTTACACATATCACTTAAGGAAACTGCAAGCTGCTGTGGTACCATGTCCTCAAACAAACAAGAGGAGGTGTTCCACTAACATAAAAAGGAGGACATAAAAAGCTTCTTGGGATAATGAACCTGCCAGGCTGTCAAGTCCCCAGACAAAGCCACGCTGTACTTTTAGCCACGAATCAGCAAGTGCTACCCAGGTGCTGAACCAAAAATGGGTCAGCTCCTAATATTACATTCCTGCTTTTTCAAATAAAGATGCCTAGAGAACGAGGAAAAATTGATAATAGGAGTAAATTAGAAAGGTGTTTAAAATTGCATACTCTGGAGCCGATTAATTAACAGTCGGAGGGCTACAGCGGATCATGTCCGCCTGACATCGCTGAATGCTGACAGCATTCAGAATACAACCACATGTGTGTGACTGAGGTCTGAGCTGAAAATCTGTTGTTTCAATTAAAGGGACACTGTACCCAAAAAATTTCTTTTGTAATTCAGAAAGAGCATGCAATTTTAAGCAACTTTCTAATTTACTCCTATTATCAATTTTTCTTCGTTCTCTTGCTATCATTATTTGAAAAAGAAGGCATCTAAGCTTTTTTTTGGTTTCAGTACTCTGGACAGCACTTTTTTATTGGTGGATGAATTTATCCACCAATCAGCAAGGACAACCCAGGTTGTTCACCAAAAATGGGCCGGCATCTAAACTTACATTCTTGCATTTCAAATAAAGATACCAAGAGAAAGAAAAAAAATTGATAATAGGAGTAAATTAGAAAGTTGCTTAAAATTTCATGCTCAATCTGAATCACGAAAGAAAAATTTTGGGTACAGTGTCCCTTTAAATCAATTCTGATAGTATTTCCTAGCATATGTGAACCAGTGCAAAAACTGATAAAAAGTTGAAGCATTTGCTGATCAACTTCTTACACATATCACTTAAGGAAACTGCAAGCTGCTGTGGTACCATGTCCTCAAACAAACAAGAGGAGGTGTTCCACTAACATAAAAAGGAGGACATAAAAAGCTTCTTGGGATAATGAACCTGCCAGGCTGTCAAGTCCCCAGACAAAGCCACGCTGTACTTTTAGCCACGAATCAGCAAGTGCTACCCAGGTGCTGAACCAAAAATGGGTCAGCTCCTAATATTACATTCCTGCTTTTTCAAATAAAGATGCCTAGAGAACGAGGAAAAATTGATAATAGGAGTAAATTAGAAAGGTGTTTAAAATTGCATACTCTGGAGCCGATTAATTAACAGTCGGAGGGCTACAGCGGATCATGTCCGCCTGACATCGCTGAATGCTGACAGCATACGCTGTCAGCATTCTGGTAAACTGCTTGTGCAATGCCACCCCCTGCAGATTCGCTGCCAATTGGCCGCTAGCAGGGGGTATCAATCAACCCGATCGTATGAGATCGGGCAGATTGATGTCAACAGCCTCAGAGGAGGTGTACGAGTTACGGAGCATCGGTCTTAAGGCCGCTGCTTCTTAACTTCTGTTTTCGGCGAGCCTAAAGGCTTGCGCGGAAACAGGGGCGTTCAGGGCCATTCGGCCCTTAATAAATCAGTCCCTCTATCTGAATCCTAAAAAAAAAATTGGGTTTCAAATCCCTTTAAGATATAATCATAAAATAGAAAGGGGGGTAAAACACAGTGCTAATCGGATATAGAAACGCAACATCAAATGGCAACAAAATATTTGAATAATAATAACAACAAATGTCCATAAAACAAGATATCCAAAATGGAGAGTAAGCCTACTTACACACAGAACCTCAATCGTATGAGGTAAGATGCAGGACTGTAGAGGAGAGGGAACTCTTCCCACATCACTTGTCAATACGTGACGTAAATGCTTTGAAGTAATCTCTTTGGGGACGATTTATGAAAGTGCGAGCGGACAAGATACAATGTAGCGTATCATGTCCACCACACATCGATAAATGCCAACAACATATGCTGTCGGCATTTATCATTGCACAAGCAGTTCTTGTGAACTGCATGTGCAATGCCACCCCTTGCAGATTCGCGGCCAATTCGGCCGCTAGCAGGGGGTGTCAAACAGCTCGATTATATAGGATGAGGATCATGTGGATTGATGTCTGCAGCCTCATAGCAGGTGAACATGTTATAGAGCAGTGGTCTTTAGAGCTTGATAATTCAGCCGCTGTGTCTTAAACGTGCCGAGCGTCTCCCAGAAAAGAAAACATCAACAGAAAAACATAGCATAAAACAGTGTAATAGGGACAACAACAAGAAAACATGAACAGAGGTGTATCCCGCTGGAATCATACTCACACTATATAACCACAATACAATATGAGGGCAGGACCGTATGCATATGATAACAGGTCCATAAGAGTCCAAAAATAAATGTCTGATGTAGCTTTGGATGCAGGGTCTATGAGTCAATACTAAAAGACTCATTTAGGTTTTATAAGGTGGGACTATGTCTCTTAATCTGGCATCTAAATATTTACTAGGTTTCTCACACAGAGCATCAATCCCAGAGACAATAGGCCATCCTGGAGGGTTGTCCTTGTTCTTGTGCACCTTTGGCAACATATAAAATGTTGCAACTTTTGGTTGCTCACATTTAAGGAATCCAAATTCCTTAGTTGTGATTATTTTATCATCCATGACATGCTTTATCAAGTTGTGATATGTTTTATGGAACCAGTTTAAGAGACATAGTCCTTACACTACCGTCATATGAGATACAATGGATGTACTGAACAAAATTGAGGACATCACTTTAGGAGATGACATATTCCTGGCAAGTTGTGATGTTAAGGGTCTTTTTACTTCCGTTGATCATGAACATGCCCATGCTGTGGAGTACTTTCTGAACATGGAGTCCAGAGTTAATGAACCGAAAAATAGGTTCATTCTGGATCTTTTAGGGTTTGTCCTATATCATAATTATTTTGTATTCAGAGACAGATTCTATCTTCAGACTAGGGGAACTGCTTTGGGGGAAGCCTGTGACCCCACATATGCGAACATTTATCTTGGTTGGTGGGAAAGAGCATTTGTGTTTAATGACAATATGAGTACATACAAAGATCACCTTGTATTATGATTACGTTACATAGATGATATTTTGATTGTTTGGCAAGATAACAAAGACTTATTTCTGGAGTTCATGGATATCTTGAATACCAATAGCCTGAATCTGAAATTAACTTATGAATTTGACTTTAATACAATTAATTTTCTCAACCTGAAAATCAGTAGAGATAATTTTGGAAAAATACAATTAGATTTTCATAGGAAAAACACAGCTACTAACTCAGTATTACATTATACCAGTTCTCATCATTATGCCACTAAAAAAGCAATAACAGTAGGATAATTCCTACGGTTAAGGAACTGCTCAGACATGGAGGTATATAAACTAAGAGCAAAAGAGTCGAGAATGAGATTAAAAGAGAGGGTGTACCCAGCAAAAATCATACAGAAAGCCTGTCAAAGGCACTCCCCATGGAAAGGGATAACCTTTTGGTTACCAAATCTAAAAAGAATACATGTCAAGACAGTGCGGTTTGTGGTACTTATAACAAATGACAAAAAGAGATCATTAATATTCTGAACAAACGTGGACATTTTAAAATCAGATGAAGAAATAGCCAACATTGAGCTCGCTTCCATTGTGTCGTTAAAAATGGAGCCGTAAGCTACCGAAGCGGACGACAGCTAAAAGTAATTTACGGCTCCATTTTAGTACCAGGTTTCCATTGAAAAGATTAGCGCGTTGCGCGCAGTCGCTCTTTTCGGCCGTACGTAAGTTTGCGTTGCCAACCGATGTCGGATTTGTAGAAAAGCGCGCCATAACAAGTGCATTGCCATGGTAACCCGACCTCTGTCTATAAGAATAACGGTTTGCGCCTGCGCTCTTTACCTGTGATCGCCTCTAGAGAGAAAGACACGGGAGCTAGTTGCGTTGGTAGGAGTTTTGTGTTTTTGAGAGTTGTTTGAGAGTTAGTGGAGAGTTTGATATTTTATTTTCATATATTCTTATTGTAGGCCTCATATAATATTAGGAACACACACACACATCCATACATTAGTTAATTAACACACATTAGTTTATACACACAAACACACACACACACACTTTTATTTGATACAAACACATTCACATTTTTTTTTATTTCATTAACCCCCCATATCCCCATCTTCCTTTATTACTCCTTTCATTAACCCCCTTATCCCACTTCCCATCCCCCTTTTGACTACCCTTCCCTTCCCCACTATATAACTTTTTATTTTTTTTTATACATTTTGCCCATCCTTTTTTTTTTTTTTACATCCCATATTTTTTGTTTCATTTGACTATATAGCCCACCCCTTTATTCATTTGCATCCCTTATTATTTTTCGATAATTTTGTTACAATCCTCTTTTTTTTTATCTTTTTTCACTTACATCCCTTTGTTTATTTTCACCCCCACATTTTATTTTTATTTTGAGGGATATAGAATAGAGATAGTTAGGGTCTAGATAGGTTAGGTAGTTAGTTTTGGGGATATTTAATTTAGGGTTTAGTTAGGTGAATGAGTGTAGTTAGGTAAGCTAGGGACTTTAGTGTTAGGTTAGAGTTAGGGAGGAAGAAGAAAGGGATGGATAGGCCTAGTGGAGTTGGGAAGGGGGTGGCTAGGGGGAGGGCAGTGGAGAGGGTGGATAGAGGGAGGGGGAGGGGGGAAGTAGGGAGTAGTCTGGGCAGGAATAGGGGCCGAGGTTTGGGTGGAGGATTTGTCCTTCCTCAAACCCTGGCAGAGGAGGGAAGGAGAGAGGGTGGAAGAGGAGTGGAGGTGGGAGGAGTGAGGAGGAGTCAGCCTCAGCTAGGCACAAAAAGAAAAGGGAAAGTGGGGCAGACTGTGGCAAGTGGGAGTGGGGCTGGTGGTAACCTGTCACAGCCTGCAGGGACAGAGGAGGGAGAGAGGGTTGGTCCCCAGTCACAGGAGGGAGAGTCTGTGTCTGCTGGCCCTTCAGGTGTGAAGGGCAGGCTAAGAGAGGGGAGGTACTCTGAGGAGGAGAAGGAGGCTCTTGTTGAGGCCTACTTGGAGAGGGCAGCTCATCTGGAGAACCCTAACCTGAGGGCGGGTGTCCGGAATAAGCTGTGGGAGGAGATTCGAGTGACAGTCAGCTGCTTAGGACGTAATCGTTCTACTGCTAGTATAAAACATTGATATCATGATTGCAGGCGAGAAACAAAAGCGAAGCTGGCACAGCAGGCCAAATATGCACGTGGGACAGGTGGTGGTCCTAGCAAGAGAATACACCTAAGGTCATGGGAGGAGATGCTGTCCAATGTCATCTCGGATGAATCTGTTTACGGATGTAAGGGGACAATGGACACCTCTGTGCCACCTGAAGAGGTGTATGAAGGTGAATATTCAATATTAAATATAGCAAGCACTCTGTATTGTATATCTGCTCCGACAAGCAAGAATATTGATAATATAATATCCAAGAATATTAAGCATTTCATATAAATCATGTGTCATTGTCCTTAAAGGGACACTGTACCCAAAATTTTTATTTTGTGATTCAGATACAGCATGCAATTTTAAGCAACTTTCTAATTTACTCCTATTATCAATTTCTCTTCATTCTCTTGCTATCTTTATATGAAAAATAAGGCATGTAAGCTTTTTTCTAGGTTCAGAACTCTGGACAGCAGTTTTTGATTGGTGGATGCATTTATCCACCAATCAGCAAGGACAACCTAGGTTGTTCACCAAAAATGGGCCGTCATCTAAACTTACATTCTTGCATTTCAAATAAAGATACCAAGAGAATAATGAACATTTGAAAATAGGAGTAAATTAGAAAGTTGCTTAAAATTGCATGCTCTATCTGAAGCACAAAAGAAAATATTTGGGTACAGTGTCCCTTTAACAATGTTCCTTTAAGACACAGTCTATAAAGATTCATCAGTTATGGTCATATATGCTTGGATTTTATCCCAAACACACTATATGTGTGTGTGTGTGTGTGTATGTGTGTGTGTGTGTGTATGTGTGTGTATGTGTGTGTATGTGTGTGTGTGTGTGTGTGTATGTATGTGTATGTGTGTGTGTGTGTGTGTGTGTATGTGTGTATGTATGTGTGTGTGTATGTGTGTGTGTGTGTGTGTGTATGTGTGTGTATGTGTGTGTGTACATATATACACATAATTATGGAATATTATAGTCTGTATTGTTATGCTACAAAGTAATATATTCTATTAGATAGATAATGTAAACATACCGTATATTTATTTGTAGGTTCCGAACAGGAGGAGTATGAAGCTGCACCAACACCACAGCAGGATGTTCCTACATTCACTGAGGAGGATGAGGATATCTATGGCGACACTACCTCCTATATCAGCCTCTTAGAAGGTGATATGCAGCAGCCTAGGGCATATGAGGTGGAGGATGTATCAGGCCCTTCTCCATCTACCTCGGAGACAACATGTCATGTTCTGGGTTCTGAACCCCAGCAGACTCATCCTCCTCAACACTGGCAGTTCATGCATACTTCGCAGCAACAAATGGCACAGCCCCCACAGCTGCACCCACCGCAGCAGATGATGCACCCCCCACAACATCCTGCTCAGCAGCAGATGATGCACCCACCACGACATCCTCCTCAGCAGCAGATGATGCACCCACCACAACATCATCATCCTCAGCAGCAGATGATGCACCCACCACAGCAGCATACAGATCTGCATAATCTGTACTATATGCCTCCCACTCCTATGGCAAAACAGGAATCCACACCACCACCCACTGCACCCACCAATGTATTGCCAACAGTGCCATCACAGACAACCTCCCAGTCACCAATACGGAGAGACAGCCCTGGAACCAGCCAATTATTGGTTCCTGAGACACCAACTGTACAACAGGGTCCGGCACAGTCCCAGCAGGATGATCTACTGAGGCTCATATATAGAGAACTTAGGCTGTCCAGGCTCCAGCAGCAGCAGGCTTTTAGGAGGATACAGAGCCAAATGGACATCCATAATGCCTCACTCGTCCGCCTGGCAGAGGCAGTGGAGAGGCTCGCGGATAGGCCCCAAACTCCATCCTCACTTGCATCCTCTGTCATCTCCCTGCAGGACCCTGAATCCCGGTTATTAGCCTCACATTCAGCTGGTGGGCATCGCCCAAGACGCCACACTTCCCCCCTAAGTACCTCTCCTCCAAAGTCAAAATCCCGCCGCAAGAATTAATTAATATTCTTTTTTTTCCACCCAAGATATATCATATCTAATTTTTGCACTAAAGCACTTTTTTAAGTGCGATTTTCATCTCATAAATATGCATCCATTTTTCTAATCCAAATTTGAACATATATCTTAATATTATTCTAATAGCTGTTTATCTGCTAAAAATTAACAGCTTTATTCATTTTTATTTCACATGATGTCAATTAATATGCAGGTGTACATTGTTAATAAATGTATGTGTCCTTTTATTGAGGATATTATGCCGTTTAAGAATACTTGAGGATACGTGTCTGAAATTTATACAGTATATGCTATCTAACATTAGTCAACGTGACATGTGTAAATGTTATGATTTATATTCCACAAGCATATGTTGTTTGCTCCTTCAGATGAAGCTAATAAGGGTTATACAGTTATAGAAGAGTTGAAAAGTAAATACTCCTTCCTGTTGATAGGGCCAAATACCTTGCATTCATTCTTATAGTCCTATGCGGAATGTAATATCTGAAATATATACCTATCATAACTAATACCTATCATGACTAATGCACTCCTTTTTGTCAAGATTATTATTCAATATTTAGAATAATTAGATAAATGTATCTTTATGATATTTAAGCACTGATGTATACACAACATATATGTGATTGCCATGATATAGAGGTGATTAATACATTTTAATGGTGCTCGGACAAAATTCCGACGGACAAAATGCAGAAACACATTCGTCCGTCAGACATATGTCCGAAATACACTGCTTCCGACTGCACGCCGAACAGCACAATCACGCAATCACGTAATTGCGTAATTGTCATCAGTAAAAAAGCGAAAAATTTAAATATATATTGTGGCTACTGAGGTAAAAAAACAACACAAACACTTAAATAAATAAATTTAAAAAAAACATCAAATTAAAAAAATGGAGTTCATAAAGACGTGTAAAGGAGGAAGAAAAATGTTATATGAAGGTTATGCATACATTGTAGACAAAAAAAAAGAAAATGTCACATATTGGAGATGTGAAAAAAAAGTTTTTTTGTGGAGGAAGGCTAAAAACCATTAATGATATAATTGAAAAAGATGCATCAAATCATTCACATCCACCTAATGCAGCAAGAATTTTATCTATGAAAACAATTGAAAAAATAAAAGAAGTTGCTAAAAATTCAGAAGAAGTAACATCAAGCATAATACAAAATTGCACATCTAATTTCCCCCTTGAAGCAGCAGGAGCTCTACCTAAAAAAGAAACTCTTGCCAGAATGGTACGTCGACATCGAACAACACCAAATGGAAACATTTTAAATGATGATTTAAGATAAACAACCAGAAGAGAAGATTTCATCATGTACGAAAGTGAAAATTTAATCATTCTGTCTACTAAAAAAAATGTAGATCTTCTTTCAAAAAAACAACACTGTCTCTGTGACGGAACATTTGACTCAGCTCCTTTAGGTTTTCAGTTGTATACAATACATGTTTTAATAGAAGATAACCATACCATACCATTAGTATACTGCATATCAAAAAATAAAAATCAGGAAACTTATAATTTAATTTTTAGTATTATAAAAGAAAAAAATCCAGATATCAATCCTATATCAATTACTGTAGATTTTGAAAGAGCAGCAATAAATTGCATGACAAATTTTTTACAAAATACAATAATTTATGGATGATTTTTCCATTTTTCCCAATGCCTGTGGAGAAAAATACAATCTTTGGGCTTAAAAATATGGTATAATAATGAAAAAAATGCTCTGATCATAAAATGCTTAGAAGCATTAGCATTTGTGCCAGTGGAAGATGTAGTTGAAACATTTAATGACTTTGTAAAATCAATAGAAAAACAAAACAGTAACATTTTTTTTTTTTTTTTTTTTAAACAAGCTTTATTAGACAAAAATCATCAAGTTACATGGAATCAAGCATACAAATGGAGAAAAGAGATAAAAATAAAATAAAAATAAAATATTGACCTGTCACGATCAAGACAATTGGAGTTTAACAGTGTCTAGTAATTATGTATATACAAAGTAATGATCTCCTGCAGCCTTCAACATGTAATTATAAATATTAGGCTTGTAATTTTAAATTTTTGTTTTTGAAATTACTTCACATTTTAACCATTAAATTTTGGAAGCCCAAGTATACCGGAAGAGGGACTTATGACAGAGGAAGAGTAAGTGAAGGAAATAAGAGAGACAAATAGGGAGGGGGAGGAGTGGTGCGGGGGAGAAAAAAAACAAAAAAAAAAAAACCGTTTAAAATGCATGTAATGTTCATGAGTGGTTGTCGTGAACAGCAGAGGGGCAGACAGTGTCAGCTTTCCAGGTAGTCATCATCATATCATATAGTGCTAGCCGGTTGCTTTTAAGGTAGTGCAATCTTTCTAGTGCCAACAACTCCTCAACAGAGGAATGCCAGTCGCCAACCATTGGGGGATCAGAAGCTTTCCATTTTTTAGGGATAGGCATTTTAGCACCTGTAAGCATAATTAAAAGAAGGGCACGTATGTGGTCTAGTTTAGTGTCTGGAAGGTGTACAAACAAAATTGTTTCAGGTGTGTTTGGGATGTGCAGATCCAATCTGCTCGAAATTTCTGCTAAAACTGTCGTCCAATAGACGGTCAGCTTCGGGCAAGTCCACCAAATGTGCAAGAGAGTTCCTTCCTCTCCACATCCTCTCCAGCAACTTGCGCTGGCTGAGCGAAAGAAGAGATGTAATCTTGCTGGGGTGTAATACCACCTGGTCTGTAATTTTAATTGTATCTCCTGCACTCTAGCAGAGACTGAGGAACGTTTTATCAATCTGAAAGACTTGAGCCAACTATCCTCATCTATCATATGGTTAAGTTCTTTGTTCCAAGCCCTGGTGTAAGAGGGCAATGGAACATCAGGGGGGAGCAGAAGCAATTTGTATAATTTAGATATTAGCTTTTTAGGGGGTTGCATGCTAGAACACAATATCTCAAATGGGGTAAGGTCCCTAATAAAATTACTTCTTTGTACATGATGTGACAGGAAGTGTACCAACTGGTGGTATCTTAGCCAGGATGAGAAAAGAGCGCCATGCCGATCTGTCAAAGTCTGTTGCGTGCATAATCTGCCGTTCTCTAGGGCAAAGTGTAAAGTGCCTGTTCTCAGGCTGTATGGGACACAAATACGCTTACTTAGCGCCGAATAAGGCAGTTCAGGGTGTTCTATGATTGATATCAACGGAGAAACGCGGGAGGATACGTGTGTGCTAGTGGCCAAAAGTCTATCCCACTAATGCAGCGTTTCTGATGTTAGATGATATCTATGAAGCGTGTCGGGACGTTTAGATATGGGGACCCAGGCTAGGGTGCCTACATTATGGAGTTGTAGAATCTGACCGTCCATCCTCACCCATTGTTTCTGTGTAGTGTTATGAGACCATTCGGTCAGTCTCTGTAATTGTATGGCCTGCCTATATAAAGTCAAATCAGGGAATCTCAGTCCGCCCCTTTCACGGGGGAGATATAGTGTCTTTCTTGCTATTCTAGGTTTTTTCCCAGACCATATAAACCGCTCTAAAGACCTTTGTAATTGTGGTAGAAAGTCTCTTGGTAAAGAAATTGGGACTGTCTGCAGGACATATAGAATACGGGGCAGAATGTTCATTTTAATTATCCCTATTTTCCCCAACCAAGATAATGATTTATTCTTCCAAGAAGATAAGTCGTTGATGATATCTTTCTTCAGAGATAGATAATTGTATGTAAAGAGGTTTTGGGGGTTCGCTGAGAGATATATGCCGAGGTATTTAAGTTTAGTGGCTGTTACTGGGATTTTATATTTTACTGCTAAGAGTTGAGTGTGTTCTTGTGGTGCGTTAATGTTAAGGAGTTCTGATTTTGTAATATTTAAGAGGAAGTTAGAGAGCGAGCCATATTCATTAAGTTCTCTCAAGAGCTCGGGTATCGATGTGTCGATGTTAGTGAGTGTATAAAGGACATCGTCGGCGTATAGTTCCTGTTTATATTCCGAGTCTCCTATCTGTATACCTGTTATTTTTGGGTTATTTCTCACTTTATGAGCCAACACCTCGATTGTCAGGGCAAAAAGAAGCGGGGAGAGGGGGCACCCCTGCCTTGTTCCGTTAGAAATGGGAAAAGCATCTGATAGAGAGCCATTAACTCTTACACGTGCATTTGGGGACGAGTACAGCGTAAAGGTCATGTTGATAAAGGGATCGCCAAAATCCATTGCCTTCATGGTCTGCCGTAAAAAAAGCCAGTCAACGCGGTCGAAGGCTTTTTCCGCGTCTGTCGCGAAGAGTGCCGTGGGGATTCCCTTCACTTGTGCATGGTTGATTAATTGTATTATTTTGTTGGTGTTGTCGCGCGCCTCTCGTCCCGGGACAAATCCAACTTGGTCAGTGGAAATTAAGCTCGGGAGAAATTTATTAAGACGATTTGCTAATATTTTGGCCAGTATTTTAATATCCATATTAAGTAAGGAAATGGGTCTAAAGTTTGCCGGGGACGTAGGGGGCTTACCCGGTTTAGGGATAATCGCAATATGGGCTTCCAGCATGGAGCTTGTTAGGGTAGGATTGGAGATCAAGCCGTTAAAGAGCAAGAGCAGCATAGGGCTGAGGGACTTAGCAAAAAGCTTATAATATTTAGAGGAAAATCCATCTGGGCCCGGGCTTTTCCCGTTAGGAAAATCTTTTATGGCCTGGATGAGTTCCTCTTCTGTGACAAGTGCGTCTAGCTTATCTTTATGATCAGATTCCAACTCTGGTAGGCCTAAACCAGTCAAGTATTGATCTATCTTTTGTTGTCTGTGTGGGGTGTCTAAAGAGTTATCCGTGGTGCTAGATTTATCTGGTATGTTGTACAGCGTTTTATAGTAGGAGTGAAATGAGTTAGCGATTTGCTTACTACTTTTTAAAGGGGAACCGTCAGGTCCTAGAATGTAGTGTATATGCGATTTTAGTTGTTTTCTGCGTATTGTTCTCGCTAACAGTTTTCCTGGTTTATTGCCACCCTCATAATATTGTTGTTTGGTGTTTAGTTGTCTGCGCTGGAATGCTTCCCTCAAGAGATCATTAAGTTCTTTCTTACTACTCTCCAATTTTCCCCTAATCTCCACATTTAGAGGATTGGTTTTGTGTTGATGCTCTAGCTGAGATATTGTATTAATCAATTGAGTATGTCGTGTTCTATGCTGTTTACAGATGCGTGCCTTATGCTTGAGGAACTCACCGCGCATCACGCATTTATGCGCTTCCCAATGGATTGTGGGGGAGGTTTGGTTGGGTGTATTATGTAGTAAATAATCTGACAATGATTTCTGTATTTCTATTCTCACCAGGGGGTCGTCTAACAAGAAATCATCTAGCCTCCAAATATATGCAGTTGGGGGTAGGTCTGGCCATTGAATGGAGCAGGTGACTGGAGCATGGTCAGACCAAGTTATGGAGCCTATAGTACAGGATGTGATCATGTCAAGGCCATTTGCATCAGTAAAAAAGTAATCGATTCGGGAATATTTATTATGTGGAGGTGAATAGTATGTATAGTCCTTACTTGAGGGGTGTACTGTTCTCCACACATCATGCATCATTAGGTTTGAGAGAGCACTTTTCACAGATTTTATTATCCTTGGAGAAGTGCTGGTAGTTCCATTTGAGGTATCAAGCTGTGCATCCATTGACAGATTGAAATCCCCAGAGAGAAATATAGGGCCTTTTGCTACGTCTAGAAGAAGTTTCGTAACTTTGGACATAAAGAGGTGTTGGTCTGCATTTGGGCTATATATAGTAGCCAGGGTTATTTGATGATCATATAGGGTGCCTACCAATACTAAATATCTACCCTCTGGGTCTCTTTCTGAAAGTGTAATCTTCAAAGGGACGGAGCGGTGAATTAAAATTCCAACCCCACACCTTTTAGTTGTGCTTGATGCAAAGATAGCCGTTGGGTAATCTATATTAAACCATTTTGGCTCCCTTCCCTTACGGAAGTGAGTTTCCTGAAAAAAAAGAACATGGCTGTGCAGGTTTTTTAATGCTCTAAGAGCAATTGACCTCTTACCTGGACTGTTCAGTCCCTTTGCATTTATGGTAGTAAAAGTAAGCCCATGAGAGTCAAACCTACTTTTGTGGTCGGTCATGGTGAGGGGGGAAAAAAAAAAAAAAAAAAAAAAAAAAAAAAGGAACAAAAGGGTGTTGAAGGGTGTTGAAAGGTCAAGGAGGAAATGTAAACAATTCAGAAAGACAAAGAGGAGGAGTGTCCGGTACACAAAAGGATTCAGAGAGTACACTGCAAATAAGAAAATGTGCAATATCAACAGTCTGAAAACAAATGCAATGCAATAACAAACAATTTAAACAGGGGGTAGCAACCCCTAGACTGAAAAACTTTAAATTTTTAATATTCTCCTAGTGGCTCGAAAGTCACTTCCAGAGGTTAAGCATCTCTCTATGGCGTAAAACTGAAGATGAAATTGAGAAGAGCAGAAGGGAAAGAGGGAGGGGAGCGCATAACGCAGCCTACATTTTGAGAAGGAAAGATCTGAAGGTAATACTCTGAGAACCTGATAAGAAGAGAAGGGTAAGGTAATAGATTGAGTATGTAGTAGTATAGGAGAGAGTGGTATAGAATGAAAAACAATATATTGTTGACCTAGGGCAGTGTTCCTGATCGCCTTTTTTTTTTTTTTTTTTTTTTTTTTTTTTTTAAATGTGATGCTTAAGTAGCCATATCTGTCTCATTATATTCAGAGAGCGAGTGCTCTAAGTAATTAGATTCAGCATATAAGAACAAATATTATATTATCCTAGTATATGAAAGCGATCTTTAAACTAAATTAGTGCCACATCACATGCTGTGTATGAATATATAGAGGCAGCCTTTGAGATGGCAATTTTTTGGCAGTATAATAACCTTCTATCTTAACTTCTAAGATCAGTAGCTCTACAGATAAACATTTACTGCAGTTCAATATATAATGTAACAATATTCTGGAACTTGGAAAATAAACATTAATAGTTTAATGAAATAGAGAAAGGATACTGTCCCAATAAAGTCCGATGCTTAGGAACAAAGCGCCTTTCAAAAGGCTCCACTGAGCATTATGTTGTAGACCTAGGGTAGTGCTCCTGGTCGCTTTATTTAAATGTAATATTTAAGTAGCTAGATACATCCAACTAAGCTCGAAGAGCAGGTGCTCCAGTTAATTGAATTCAACAAACAAGACCAAATATTTTGTTCATATCGATCACTATACCATATTAGTGCCAAAACTCATGCTGTGTATGAAGGTATAGTGGCAGTCTTTGAGGTGGCATTTACTTGGCAGAAAAATAACCCTGCATCAAGACTTATAACATCATTAACCTTGCATATAAACATTTAATGCAGAACAATATAAAACATAACAATGTCACGGAACCTGGAAAATAAACAATAGTAGGTTAATGAAATAATGAAAGGATACTGTCCCAGAAGAGTCTGTTGCTTGGGGACAAGGTGTCTTACAGGAGATCCTACTGCTTGGAGAGGAAAACAAACATAACAAGCAGAGGTTAAGGCAATTACCCAACCTAGGCAGGGCACTTGGAAGTTCAACATATGTGGTGAGCTGCAAAGTCTCAGGACTAGGTGAGGAACCCTGAAGGTGGATATCTTAAAAATTGTCTCTTCATGACTTCGGCAGGGCAAGAATCCTGAGCCATGATGGAACAGAGCTCATCTGTAGAGATCAGCTTTTGGATCTTCTAGTGGACAGATGAGCTATTAAAGATTTGATTGTAGGTCATCATCCCCTCCTTCAAGGAGATTATTCAAGGGTTAAAGTATGAGTACATCTATTCGCACGGTTCTGTTCCGTCAGCACCTTGAGATCGTTGTGGTGCGGGGTCATCTTCCAGAGACAGGTTTGAGTAGAAAGTTTGAGGGTCTGATCCAGGTCTATAGATGGCAGATTTGTTTTGATGGGTGGCTATCAAAGACACTGGGAAGCCCCACCTGTATTGAACCTTGTGCATTCTCAATTTTGTTGTAATATGGCTTAGTTCCCTTCTCTTTTGTAACGTGGTTGGTGAAAGGTCAGAGAAAATCTGCAGGTCCTCACCAGCATGTCGTACTGGGTGTGACATGCGGGCACATTTTAGTATTTCCTCTTTATCTCTATAATTAAGGAGGCGCACAATTATATCCCTGGGAGGAGCTTTTGGAGGAGGTTTAGCTCTAAGAGCTCTATGCGCTCGTTCTACAGCAATGTCTGGGGAGGTTGGCGTTCCCTTCAGGGTCCGGAACAGACTCTGAAGGTATCCTTCGATTGCAGGAGGATGGATCGTTTCAGAGACCCCTCTGATACGTAGATTGTTCCTTCGGCCTCGGTTGTCGAGGTCTTCTACTTTATCTGAAAGTTGTTGTATGATTTCTGATTGTTCCTGCAATTCTGTGGCCATATTCTGAATGGAGGTGACGTTAGAGGTCTGAATTGTTTCAACTTGTGAGACTCTGTTGTCCAGGGAGCTAATATCCCTTCTTAAATCATTAAATAGTTCTCTCATTTCTTGCACTGCGTTCTTAATATCTTCCTTTGAGGATAAGAGTTGTAAATCTTCTTTGGTAATCACTTGTTGTAATTGTGATTCACCTTGTCGCTGTTGTTGTGATGAAATCTGGGGTTGACTTTCCATGCTGTCAGGCGCACGGGTAACCGGGCTCTCCGCCTGTTTTAAGTATTTATTAAGTGTGCTATTAGCTGTGTGTTTTTCTACTTTGTGCTGCTTTTTGCAAGGCATCACTTAACTGCCCCCTCGGATTGAACTTTGATGTTGCAGATCAGTGTGGGTCTGCAGGTCAGGCAGGGCTCTGTTTGGTTTATTTTGAGATTAGTTTTCCCTGTGCATGTATAAAGCTTTGTTTTGCATCAGTAGTGTTGATATCTTTGTTTTTATTTGTCTACAAACGCTGTAATATATAACCTGCTTTTTCAGAATTGCTCCTGTCAACACTGAGGCAGTCCTGAAGCTATACACAAACTTTCCTTAACTCTGATGTGGTTTTGTAAATGTAACTGTACTATTTCAGGCAGCAAACTAGTTAAGCCCGTGTGCTTGGGGAACTTTTTGCAGAGTCTCTGATTAATGTCAAGGAGCAGGGCTAGGGTTTGTAAGATTTCTCTGTTAGACTCAGGGATGCTAGGCCGGTGTATGCCCGCAGGTACCAATCCGCCCGCAGCCTCAGGGGAAAACAGCCCCACTCGGTGTGTCAGCCGTTATTACTTTGGCCCGAGTGATCGGTATGTACAGCTGCGGGGCCTTTATGTGGATGGTGTTGCGCCGGCTCCCCTTACAAATTAGAGCGCGTGTGAGGCCTGATGACGCAGCTAGGCTCGGTGTATGGTATGGGTACTGCCAAGCGTGCGTGTGCAGACACGGCCGTAGCCGGACTTACCAGCCTCCTTCGTCGCGATGCAAGAGGGTATTGCCAGACGATCCCGTTGTAGGTGATCAGGTAAGGTATGCCTCTCTTATGATAGAGCTAACAGTGTATTACCGCCTGCGGCCATTGTTCTCCTCCTGTCTCTAGCTCCGGTTCCCCCAAGGTATCTCACAAAATACACTCCGTGCTCATGATGACAAAGCTGTTATACAGTCAGCAGTGGTTCTTCAGCTCTCCTCAGGCAAATTATATAATAAAAATAGGGGTATTACGCCATATTTTATTCTTTTCCAGACTAAGGGTTTAGGAGCTCACTTAATGTGCCGCCATTCGCCTGCGTGGCCAAACTCCGCCCCCCAAAACAGTAACATTTTATCTGAATTTTTAAATTATTTTGAAAAAACCTGGATTGGCAAACTACAACAAGGTACAAGAAGAAAACCTACTTTCGATATTACGATGTGGAACACTTTTGAAAGAACAAAACTAGGGTTACCTAGAACAAACAACTCTCTAGAAGGATGGCACAGAGCATTTGACCAACGAATGTCTATAACCCACCCAAGCATTTGCAGACTAGTTTCAAAAATAAGAAAAGAACAAGCAGAATGGGAGTTAACAATTGAAAAAATTAATTCTGGAGTTGAACTGAGAAAACAAAAAAAAAAAGAATATGAAATCATAAACAACAGGATAATGAAAGTTTTTGAAAAATACAGTGAATACTCAAGATTAGACTTTTTAAAGGCAATAGCACATAATATATAAGATTTACTTAAATAAATCAAGATACATTCGGCCGAGGGCAGATACGATCCAAAATTTTCTGTTACAATCAGTGACTCGGGCGCCGCAACCGCCTCTGGGAACCTATCCATGGGTCCCTACCCTCACGATGTACTTTTAACACATAATATAATTATTATAATTAGAATATTATAATTAATATGTTATATATAAATTGATTTAATTGTCTTTTGTCAGTCCACTATTAAAAATGTTATAAATGTTATATATAAGTTGATTTAATTGTCTTTTGTCAGTCCACTATTAAAAATGTTATAAAACCGTGATTTTTAAGCTTCATTCCCACCCAGCAGCCGCATAAATGTCTTTCGGAATATTGTCCGTCGGACAAATGTCCGTCGGACAAGCGTCAATCGGATAACAGTCCGGCCACGATTTTAATTGACATCATATGAACAGACACAAACTCTCCCTGGGACCAATGCACAATGCACTTTTAAATTGTTTCAATAACTCCATGTTAAAGACAATACTTCATATCTCTTGAAGTATGTAATATTAAGCACTTATGTATTTTGGTTAATAGTCTAAATATTGCAAATGTATTATCTGCTTTAGCAGACATGACATTACATATATTTTATAAATATTAGTACTATGACACATTATAACTTTAATGTGTCATCGTTTTGTATTGAATAAATATGATTTTCACATTGAAAATTACATTTGAATGAGGGTAAATCTGTAATAATAAAACTCATCTTCATGATAAACAACTTATTTCTTTGAATTATTTTTCTATATGTATTGAGATTATATATAGCATCCCTGGGCAAAGGTTTCATTTTGAATAGGTAGATATTTTATTTATTTTTATAATATTTTACCAGGAAAGATACATTGAGATTTCTATAGTTTTCAAGTATGTCCTGGGTACACAAAACATTGCATTGATACAATGGGTACAATAAAATAAAAAACAATAATAATACATATGCCCAAAAATTTAACATAGAACAGGTAGGAAATATATAATCAACAATGACAGGTGCATTTTGTTTTGAGATATGTAGAGAGGGATCTCTTAAAGGATATTAGGCATGGGGAAGGTTTGAAAGTGTGCGGGAGGTCACTCCATAATTGTGGTGCTTGCATATATTTTTATATGTACATATTGATATTTCTATGACAACATGGGTGCAAATATTCCTATACATAGGACCAATAAATGTAGCATATATAATGTTATTTGTACATTGAAACACTCATAATTTCTTTTGGATTTGCAATTTCAATGAGAAACAGGCCTCAAAAAAGCTCTTTTTCCTCCTTTACACCTAGTTGAGCTGGGGGTAATATTTCTCAATGTATCGACAGCCTCCGACAGTGTATTAACGGTTAGCGCTTTCATTGGAAACCTGGTATAATTTATCGATTAACGGCTTCTATTACTTTCTATGGGACGCGAAGATCTTTTTGGCAGCCGAAGTCCGGCTGCCGATATTGAGGTATAACGCGCCATTGGAAACAGTCGATAAACGATATTGCTTTCTACAGCATATTTAACGGTTTGCGAGTGCACGCAAACTGAATAACGACTCAATGGAAGCGAGCTCATTATTGGTGAAAGGATTGCTATTAGTTGGCACAGGTCCCAAACTCTTTGGGATAAACTTGTTTGTAGCCACCTCCCTAGAAAAAAATCCTGTGAGAAAAGATGGCTGAAAGGGCACATACCCATGTGGAACGTGCTCCTTTTGTAACAATGTGACAGAGTTGGAGGCATACCCCCAGGGGAAAAGATATATAAATGACCTCTTCACATGTGAGTCAAAGAACATGATCTATTGCATTGAGTTTTCTTGTTCAAAGAGATATGTGGGTATGTCCTCTCGTGAATTTTGAATCTGCATTGGGGAACATCTCTGTAACATAAAAAATGTTGCCAAAAATCAAGAACGAGATAAAAATAACTGACCTCTGTGGCGAGACACTTTCTCAGAAAACATAAGGGAAAACCTGAACTCAGGTGCTGGATTCTACTGAAAGTTTTTCTAGGAATCAGAAGGGGTAACCTTCAAAGAGAGTTGCTTCATGCTGAAAGCAAGTGGATATTCCAGATGAATCAATTAATCCCAAATGGTCTAAATGAAAAACTTGTATACATCTTATTTCTTTGAATTATATGTTTCACACTAGGGCCCCTAGTTATCAAGCCGTCAACCTCAAATACGTTGGAATTCTGCAGCGTATTTGTGGCGAGGCTGATTCACCTTAGTTATCAAGCCCTAGACACCGGCAAAAGTAGAATATAGTGACGTAAGCTTCGATCCGCCGGACTCAGTCCGACACAGATCGATTCTTACGTCACTACAGATGTTCCGCACACAAGTACGGCACAATCTGACTACTTTTGCTAGTTATCAAAAAACTAGCAGGTACGCTAGGCAATTTTCAGGCCCAGCATACCTGGTTTTCAAACCGCCGCCCTGGATGCGGCGGATCCCATAGGAATCAATGGGAGTCTGACCATAGCGAAAGCTCATGTTCGCTGCTGCCAGACATCCCATTGATTCCTATGGGAAACGTCTGCACCTAACACCCTAACATGTACCCCGAGTCTAAACATCCCTAATCTGTCCCCCCCTACACCGCCGCAACTAAATAAATGTATTACCCCCTAAACCGCCGCTCCCGGAGCCCACCGCAACTATAATAAGTATGTTAACCCCTAAACCGCCGCTCCCGGACCCCGCCGCCACCTACATAATACCTATTAACCCCTATCCTGCCCCCCCTACACCGTCGCCACCTATAATAAAGTTATTAACCCCTATCCTGCTGATCCCGGACCCCGCCGCAACTAAATAAATTGTTTAACTCCTAAACCGCTGCTCCCGGACCCCGCCGCAACCTATATTAAACTTATTAACCCCTAATCTGTCCCCCCTACACCATTGCCACCTATAATAAATATATTAACCCCTATCCTGCCCCCCCCTACACCGCCGCCACTGTAATAAAATAACCCATAAACCTAAGTCTAACACTAACCCTAACACCCCCCTAACTTAAATATTAATTAAATAAATCTAAATAATATTTATTGTACTTTAGTTAGTTTATTTAATTGAATTTAATTGTAGTTATTTGTAGGTAATTTATTTAATTAATTTAATGATAGTGTAGTGTTAGGTTTAATTGTAACTTAGGTTAGGATTTTTTTTACAGGTAATTTTGTATTTCTTTTAGCTAGGTAGTTATTAAATAGTTAATAACTATTTAATAACTATTCTAACTAGCTAAAATAAATACAAAGTTACCTGTAAAATAAATATAAATCCTAAAATAGCTACAATGTAATTATTAATTATATTGTAGCTATCTTAGGGTTTATTTTACAGGTAAGTATTTAGTTTTAAATAGGAATAATTTATTAAAGTATAGTGTAGTGTTAGGTGTAATTGTAACTTAGGTTAGGATTTATTTTACAGGTAAATTTCTCTTTATTTTAACTAGGTAGCTATTAAATAGTTATTAACTATTTAATAGCTATTGTACCTAGTTAAAATAAATTGAAAGTTGCCTGTAAAATAAAAATAAATCCTAAGATAGCTACAATATAATTATTATTTATATTGTAGCTATATTTGGGTTTATTTTAAAGGTAAGTATTTAGTTTTAAATAGGATTAATTTAGTTAATAAGAGAAATATTATTTAGATTTATTTAATTAATATTTAAGTTAGGGGGGGTGTTAGGGTTAGTGTTAGACTTAGGTTTAGGGGTTATTTTATTACAGTGGCGGCGGTGTAGGGGGTGCAGGATAGGGGTTAATACATTTATTATAGGTGGCGAAGTTGTAGGGGGGGCAGATTAGGGGTTAATAAGTTTAATATAGGTTGCGACGGGGTCCGGGAGCGGCGGTTTAGGGGTTAAACTATTTATTTAGTTGCGGCGAGGTCCGGGATCGGCAGGATAGGGGTTAATAAATTTATTATAGATGGCGGCGGTATAGGGGGGGCAGGATAGGGGTTACTAGGTATAATGTAGGTGGCAGCGGTGTCCGGGAGCGGCGGTTTAGGGGTTAATACATTTATAAGAGTTGCGGCGGTTTAGGGGTTAATAACTTTATTTCGTTGCGGGGGGCTCCGGGGGCGCCGGTATAGGGGGTAGAACAGTGTAGTTGAGTGTGGGTGCTTAGTGACAGTTTGTCAATAAAGCTGTCAAAAAGCCGAAGAGCAGCGAGATCGGATGAGTGATAACTATCACAGTCCGCTGCTCATTGCCCCGTACTTGGTGCGCGGCTTTTGACAGATTTATTGATAACTTTGGCGAAATTTTTCAGGTCTGCGGCGGCAATGGTAGGCGAGCTTAGGCGGGCGTATTGGGCCGGTGAAGGCAGGTAAGTAGACACGTTGATAACTAGAGGCCTAGATCTGTTTTTGAGTTATTTGGAATTGAGTTAACTAAATTGGTATGTCAATAAAACTATGGAGGTGAGGTTACATGAGTCTGATGATATATGGGGTTGAGACGAGTATTAAACATTGTATTGAAATATGAACCCTATAATACGAGGTGAACATACAGATTTTCCAACACAACATGACTATTCATTTTGAGTATGAGCCATCAGTATACTTGGTTGCTTTCCACAATTCTATCACATTTTTAGGACAATTGGAGATGCTTATTGTAGACTCCAACTGTATATAGTATAGGGTGTTGTGTTTTTTCCTTCTATTTTCCTTTTAAATTGCAGACGGTTACATCATATACTTGACTCACTTTGCCCATATTGGTAGGAAGAGATATGGAGGATGATGAGATTGATAGTAAATTGAAATCCAAATAGAGGGCTAATTATACTTTTGAGGGGTTAGGAAAGGAACCCCCTGTAGTATATATCAAATTCAGAAACTATGTGGACAGTGAGTGACAAGCTAGCTAAGTATATTGAACGGAGACCATGTACTACATGAGTAATGCGTGACACCTGAGTCTGGGATTGGTCAGGAAGGAACGAGCCCCTCTCTGTATAAAATATTAAAAATTTCAGTGGGGCGTCAATCCTGATTGACAGCTTGTTTAAGTAAACTAATTGGAGACCATACCCCATGTGGGTCGTTTAGACACGTCAGTGACCAATTGTGGGAATTGGATGTGATAGAATGAGCCCATCTCAAATTACAATATGAAGAAGTGAAGTGGGGCGGAAACACGCACAATATTGTGTAAATACAAAATTGGGGCTACAGACACAATGTATCATTTGATACTTCATATATGTATTACATTAAAGAGCCAAAACTAACGATCCTCAATGGGGATAAAAGTGATAGCACTTTATAAAATCTGTGCGTGGAATGAATAGAAAGTCTATTAGTGGTTTACATTGGAACAGTTTTTGATTGGTTAATCATGGTGACGATATGTGATTGGCTAGTACAGCCTATTGAAACTTGGAAAAACAGAACTTCTTTGCCTTTGACAAAGGCGTGTTGTGGCATGGTCCAGTCCTGGCCTAGGGTCCTTGGGGAACTGCTTGAATCTGGTAATATCATTTTCAATTGTTTTGCCTTAATCAGACTAGTACAGGAACACCCTGTTATTTTTAAGTAATTGCACTGGAGTCACATGTGAGTATAGCAGATCACCATACTATTTTGCTCCCTTGGGATGCTTATGAGTAACTGATAGACTGTAGTTAGGGGCGTTTTTGTTTCTTGTGACACAGTTCAATGGGGATAGTTACCTACTTTGTACTTGCTTGATATTTGGCCTATGCTTGATGAGCAATTGACTTGCTATTATATGACTTTAAATGTAATTTGGACTGCAGATGCCTATGTACATGGTACTTTTTAAATGCTTTTAATTGTTTTTTATTACATTTCTTCTTTTTATCTCTTAGTATTTAATAAAAGTTAAGTTTTATTTTTACTTTTGTGTCTTGAAGTTGAGACGCCTTCTTTTCAGCACCTTGTGCTTATTCTTTCTGAGTGTTTGGAGGATGCTCATTTTCTATTTTGTTGTTGATTAACAAATTTATCTGCATCTAGCACCGCCTGTCTGGAGGGACTTTATATTCCTCTCTTTCAAGGAATTTATTTGGTATGCACTACTCTTCCTACTTACTTGTAATTTTACTACGCTTGCCTGCCTAACGCCTAATACAGACTTGTATCATGGAAACTGTTGATTATATCCTAGAGGAGCTACACTGCCTACTTGTTGATTATCGTGTTGCATTCGAGGAATCACTATCTATGGCGCTTGATGCTAGTAGTGGCTCTATTCTTCGGGCAACCCATACAACCCAAACTTGCTTCAGATGAGAGCGGGAGCGGTGGTGCTTTGGGACCCCAGCATCCACTACACGACCCTACCCAATCTCAGATGGATTGGGAACCTACTCCAGAGTGGGAAGATGGAGTTGCAGCTAAGCATCTAGAAAGCTGTGCGAAGAGCCGTGCTATTCTGCTAGGTGCTTGTAAAGACATAGACGTTACAAGACAACAATTTTTGTGTTGCTCCAGGAGGTTAATTAATGGAGACTCACAGCCGCAAGTATTGCACTTTTTTATTAATTTCTTCACTACCTAGCACCTTTTTCTATACAGACCTACTGCAATTGAAATAGGCCCTGGTGGGCTTAGGGTTGCCACCTCAGCCATGTTTTGCTGGACACTTATGAGTTACACATTCTGCGTGGTTTGCAGGAAGTAAAATGTATTGTTGGCAACCCTAGGTCGGCTACCTCTGGAGAGAATAATAGGGAGCCTCTGGTCGTTCCTGAAAGCTGGAGTGGGATAGTTCTGTATTATTCACACCATAGGTCTATGTTTCATATTCAGCTATCTAAGGACTATTGATTTGGAGAATTGTTTAACTATCCTTCTTTGACAGAGTGTTCATTTAAAATGTTTGCTTGAGTTGGTAAGCCCCCTAGTTTAGGTGGTCTAAGGACAACATATAGTTTTGTCTAGCTTCACTTGCTCAGCTTTGCACTATCTTACCTATGGCTAAGATTATATATGAGAATATCCTGTAGGCTTTTATGGCAATATCTGTTGTGGGCAATAAAGTTTCCCCTTCAAGGTCACTACAAACATGTGAGTTAAATTTGCTTGTATAAAGATTGTACTAAGTTCCTATTTACAGCCTTAGATTATAAAATTCAACTTAATTCCAAGTTGTCATTGCCATATGCTACTTTCTTCAAATTATAGTACAGTTTTCTCATGGTTTATTGAGTTTTGTTATTGTTATTAGATTGCAGCCCAAGCTCTCTTTGTGCTTATCTGTTCTAAGCAATTTAAACATCTGAAAAATCTTTGGGTCATAACTATATGTTGTTTGTTTCTGTTCGAATCATACTATAATCTTTTTATAGTTTATAGAGTAGGTGTTAATGCTGCACTTAAGCCTAAGTCTTAAATTTCAAAACACTGTCTATATCCTAGCTTTATTCTATTCAGTTGGTGACCCTCCTCAGATTCTGCACTGCACAATATATTCCTTGATTCACAAAGATAGATATCCAGGGCACAATCTATATCTCTCAAACAAAAACAGTTAGGAGCACCAAAAAGCGAGTGAAAAACAAAATTTATTTACAGTTATTTTAACAAGAGGGTTAATTAACCCCAGGGTAAGAGTGTGTTAACAAAAAACGAAATACAGAGAACAAAAAGGCTGACCGGTTTCGGCGTCTGCCTTAATCCTAGCCTGCTTAAAAATGTTTGTAAATCCACTATTTAAAAACCCACCTCTGTGTTTCAATTGGGTGTGGAGTACACACCTTTCAAGTAGTTAACCAATGTTAAACATCAAATTAATTTAATTTGTTCAGACACCTGTTTCCCTACTGACTCACTGCTAATAGGTGTGGCGATGTCGGATCAGCCCTCTTAAAGTTTTAGCTGTAAACTTTCCAATGCTGTCACCCAAACCGCATGAAAATGCTCATCGCCACATCTATTCAACCAGTAAAAGTGGTATTTATAATCAGACATATTGCTTATATAACCAAAAATTGAGTTTGTATGATCCCATTTATATGTTTACATATCTCAGTATATTAAACGCTCACAGATCCCTTGCGTTCCTTAAACCTTGCCACATCTTAGAAAAGAAAAGAAAGAAAAGATACCTGGGACCGCCTAGGTCCGAAACTGCTCCCTGACTGATAGTGTATGTATCCTCGTAACAAGGTTACGGCTGTTCAGATTGCGTGTGTGTTTGTTTACTAGAGTGACGTATAGTTCACACCTCTAGTATCGCCCTATAGGCTTGCGTTCCCCTCAGCTTCCATAGCTGGACTACGCCTCTTCCTCGAGTGATGTGCGCTAGGAGGTGTGTCAAATAACCCCTATTTCTTGATGAACGAATTTGCTAGTGGGACTGCTCAAACATAATACCCTCACTTGATTAGAGTACATTTATCCCTAGTAGGTATGGCAGGATGACTCGGACCTGGAACCTTGTTGTACTTCCCCTAACGAGAATACCTAACTGTACATAATGCGAGTGCTTCGCTGCGGGGGATCAAGGCTCATCATAATATAACGTTTAAACAGTATTTTCTATCGTTACAAATACGTTAATGAATTAGATAAGTGAATGGAATGTGTATGAATACTATGTTGCTGCACTCCCTGATACCTCATTATAAACATCTGGACATAGCACTTGAACCTTGAAAAAACAACATGTAATGAATTGCTATAATAAAGTACATCCTCTCTAGTGTATGTTCATAATCAGTACAATAAAGTGGGGATCTGTGAGCGTTTAATATACTGAGATATGTAAACATATAAATGGGATCATACAAACGCAATTTTTGGTTATATAAGCAATATGTCTGATTATAAATACCACTTTTACTGGTTGAATAGATGTGGCGATGAGCATTTTCATGCGGTTTGGGTGACAGCATTGGAAAGTTTACAGCTAAAACTTTAAGAGGGCTGATCCGACATCGCCACACCTATTAGCAGTGAGTCAGTAGGGAAACAGGTGTCTGAACAAATTAAATTAATTTGATGTTTAACATTGGTTAACTACTTGAAAGGTATGTACTCCACACCCAATTGAAACACAGAGGTGGGTTTTTAAATAGTGGATTTACAAACATTTTTAAGCAGGCTAGGATTAAGGCAGACGCCGAAACCGGTCAGCCTTTTTGTTCTCTGTATTTCGTTTTTTGTTAACACACTCTTACCCTGGGGTTAATTAACCCTCTTGTTAAAATAACTGTAAATAAATTTTGTTTTTCACTTGCTTTTTGGTGCTCCTAACTGTTTTTGTTTGAGAGATTTTGTGGCCATTGTGAGCACACACAGCGAGTTAAAACACCTTCTAATTCCCCTATTGCGGAGGCTTGGCAATTCCCAGCTTGGACACTCACCAGTTGCAAAGAGGAGCATCACAACAAAATCAACAGCACCGCAAGGATACATGAGAAAGATTAACCTGAAACAGGACCGTGGTGAATCTGTTTATGATACATACATAAGTGATACCATTTGAACTGCATTGGAGAGTTCCATATATATACATATAAGACATTTCTATTTTTATTTTGCTATTGTCAGGGGAGATAGGGGTTGACCCACTGACATAGCATGATTATGAACTTTTGTCTGTCTAAACCAAGCTGTTTATGCAATGTGATTTATTATTATATCTGCATATGAAATCATACACAACGTACACACCCAACCTCAACACCCCTATTTTTCTCTGACTGTTTTGCACAATCTATATCATACTGCAATAGGAATAGGATATCCCCAGTCTCAACGCTATTAGATTCACTACTTGGTACTATGTTCCTATTCCATATCTGTAAGGCACATGTTTGTGTTCATCCTAAATTTTCCAGCTCTATACATCTTGGTATTGGTATTTCTATGTAGTGCTAGGGATTTGGTTGCTCCTGGATTTCATATAGTAATGTTTTTGCAATATAAGCATATTAGCTTGTGTATGTTTCTCACCATGTTAGCATTAAATCTTATAAGACTGAAAACATAAAGCTCACTAACTTCCAGGTAATGTTAGACAATGTTTTTTGCCATGTCCCCTACTGGCTTGTAAACTCATATACATTCTAGATTTTTGAAGTCGGCTTGTATGAAGACTTCTCCCGGCTTCATTGAGGACTTCTTGCTGCTTCGCTGAGGACTTCTCTCGGCTTCGTTGAGGATGGATGTCAGGTCTTGAAAACTGTAAGTGGATCTTCAGGGGTTAGTGCTAGGATTTTTTAAGGGTTTATTGGGTGGGTTTTAGTTTTAGATTAGGGTATGGGCAATTTAAAAATAGCTAAATGCCCTTTTAAGGGCAATGCCCATCCAAATGCCCTATTCAGGGCAATGGGGAGCTTAGGTTTTTTTAGTTAAGTTTTTATTTGGGGGGTTTGGTTGTGTGGGTGGTGGGTTTTACTGTTGGGGGGTGTTTGTATTTTTTTTACAGGTAAAAGAGCTGATTTCTTTGGGGCAATGCCCCACAAAAGGCCCTTTTAAGGGCTATTGGTAGTTTAGTTTAAGCTAGGGTTTTTTTTTATTTGGGGGGGGGGGTTATTTTGATAGGGCTATTAGATTAGGTGTAATTAGTTTAAATATCTGATAATTTATTTTTTATTTTTTGTAATTTAGTGTTTGTTTTTTTAGGCTTTTGTTAGGCTTTTTTTTCAGCCGGCTCTTCCCATTGATGTCTATGGGGAAATCGTGCTCGAGCATGTAAAACCAGCTCACCGCTGACTTAAGCAGCACTGGTATTGGAGTGCGGTATGGAGCTCAATTTTGCTCTACGCTCACTTCTTGCCTGATAACGCCGGGTTTATGAAAACCTGTAATACCAGCGCTGTAGGGAAGTGAGCGGTGACAATAACGTGCAAGTTAGCACCGCACCCCTCTTACCACAAAACTCGTAATTTAGCCGATTGTTTCCTAATGTTATTTTTTTAGATTTTCCGTATACATTTGTTATTGAAATGTATTTGAAATCTATTGTAATTTTTTTGCTTGTATGCCTCACATTAAACCTCAATAAAAAAAAACAAAAGAAAAATACAAAATCAACTTCCCACGGATCATGCCCACAAAAACATGTACACTAACTACCTCTTTCTTAAAAATCAATATATTACGCACATCCCACAACACCTCCACACAACATGCTAACAACCATATCAATCTTGCTTCCTCCTTATCCACACCACTTTCACACAAATGATTAAAAGTAAAAACTGCACTCCAGTCAGACCCTTAATCATCCTACTTAAACTTATCCATACATCCCTAGCATACTCACAATTCCAAAACAAATTAATAACACTCTCACTTTGAAAACAACCATCTCTAGGACATACTTCTGAAGCCACTAAACGACGCACTCTCTGAAAATCCCTTGTCGGCAAACACTAATGCACACTCATCTAACTATTATCTTTCTGCCTATTCATCAAATGCTTATTAAACACAATTTTCCATACGAACACACATTCCTTCTCATTCAAACCCCCAATCAACTCAAGACCTTCCTTCTTCTCCAACATTTTCAACACCATTCTATTTTCACATCACATCTCCCTACTAACATTCTCCAAACCATATTTTTTTAATCCCACCCTTACATATACGTCGGTATTCTCCTGAAACTTTGGGGCTTGATTAGGAGTCTAAAAATCAGAGCAATGTTATTTAAAAATAAGCAAAACTATACATTTTTTAAAAAAACCCAACAACTTTATGGGCTATATAAATAGATCATCTACAAAACATTTATGCAAAGAAAAAAATGAGTGTATAATGTCCCTTTAATATCTTCCAACAACTCCTTTTTCAATAAAACATCTCTTGTCTTTTCTTTATACAGCTCACTATAAAACTCACAAACCATCCATACCATTAACTTCACACTCATTCTTTTTTTTTTTATTTATAAATTTTTATTGAATTATACAAGACATTGACAACCATAAAATAATATATATAGTTTACAATGATGAAAAATGGTTTGCTGTAAGTAAGATATCAAAATCAGTACGGTCTTCCAATGTCTATTGAAATCTTTTAGATCAATGCTTAAAGAACAAACGATATTTTCAGAGAGAAAGAAAAGTAGAAGGAAAGAAGAGTAGAAAGAGAGGTAGAAAGAAGGAAGAGGGGTGGGAAAGGGAGGTGGGGGGAGGGGTGGGAGGGGGGGAAGGGGATCCCTGTTCTCTTATCCTCTGGTGTTATCAGCGTTCGTAGTGATCATCTTCCAGTAAAACTTTACATTATGGATAGTGTCAGCTCTTCCCGTTTTAAGGTATGCATTTTCCTCTAATAGGATTAATTCATGGGTCCGTAGTTTCCATTCTGTTATTGTAGGGATTACTACTGACTTCCAGTTCCTAGCTATAAGGGATTTCGCTCCATTAAGGCAAATTTGGAAAAGAAGTAATCTAATTTTACAGCCGTCCTTAGGTCTATCGTTAAATAATACAGAGGATGAAGTGAGTCTAAATGTAGGGTTCCACAATATTCCTAAAAGTCTTTCAATTGATGTCCAGAAGCCCCGTAATCTGGGACAAGACCACCAGATATGCAATAGTGTTCCAGCCTCCCCGCATCCCCTCCAGCAAAGGCAGGACGCTGTACCATAAATCTGTTGTAATCTCACTGGTGTGAGGTACCATCTTGACATGATTTTATAATTCATTTCTAAAATTTGTGTAGAAGTGGATGATTTGTGTGTGAGTTCAAAAAGCCTAGTCCATTTGTCTGGGTGGAACTCATCTGCTAACTCTCTCTGCCAGCTTCTGGTGTATCCTGGTAATTCCCTATATAGTAGACCCTCAATTGTCTTCTTAGCTAAAGCTAATGAACCTCTCAAAGCTTTGCCCTGTTTACAAAGGCCCTCGAAACGTGTCAACGGTCTCTGAAAGGAAGATCTGTGAGGGGAGAGTCTTAGTAGATTCTGAAGTTGTCGGTATTTTAACCAATTGGTATAAACCCCTCCTAAAGTGTCCGCAAGGTCACATAATGGTCTTAACTTTCCCTGCTGCATTAAGTCTGCCACCGGGGAAGAAAGGCCTAAATCTGCAAAGCTTGTATTACTATTAGATGTGTATAGGTTCGCCAGCAGTTCTGTGTTTTGATAAATCGGAGACATGGGGAAGAAAGGGGTGGAGATTCCGGGGACCCGTTTAATGGTGTTATCCCAAGTTGAGAAGATGTGTCTGTAGAGTGGAGACATTCTGGCTCGGTTGGGTCTATACTTAGAAGGAAGCCAGCATAAGGGGCCTAACTCAGGTGACTGAAGGATATGGGAATCCAAAGGTATCCAAGCTTTATCCTCTTTCCTCGTGTGCCAATCTAGTATACGCTGCAGTACATTAGCTTGATAAAACCGTAGTATGTGTGGCATGCCTAGACCCCCATTTTGCCTAGATCTGTATAAAATGTTACGGGATACCCTAGGTTTTTGCCTGTTCCATACAAACCTATTTAAGGCTGTCTGTAACTGGGTTAAGTAGGAGTTAGGTAAATGGATAGGGACTGTCTGTAGCACATATAGGATTCGCGGTAGGATAGTCATCTTGACTATCTGAATTCTCCCCCACCATGAGAAGGGTTTTTGTTGCCAAGTCTGGCAGTCTTTTTGGATGTTCTTGAGCAATGGGACATAGTTGGATTGGAAAACGGAGGCAAGTCTGGGTGTTAAGTTAATCCCTAGATGTGTTGCTTCTGTAGCTGGTAAGAGCAGATCTGAGACAGGTCTGCGAATTTCTGCGGGTTCATATTGATGTTTAGGACGTTTGATTTTTGATTATTGATAAGGAAGTGGGATAGCTTGCCAAAATTTGAACTCCTGCAGGAGAGGGGGTAATGAGCTGGCGGGGTTAGTAAGGGTCAGAAGAATATCGTCTGCGTAAAGGCTAATTTTATAGTCATTGGGTCCTATGGTAACCCCCTTAATTGTCTGGTTTTGTCTAATATGCTGCGCTAAGGGTTCCATAGCCATGGAAAATAGTAAGGGCGAGAGTGGGCACCCTTGTCTAGTACCATTCTTAATCAGAAACGACTCCGAAATGACCCCGTTGACCTTTATTTTAGCAACAGGGTCACTATATAGACTAAAAATTCTCTTTATCATGAGGTCTCCCACCACGAATCCTCTCAGTGCTGACTTAAGGTATGTCCAATTAATCCGGTCGAAAGCTTTCTCCGCGTCGGTAGAGACCAGCACCATCTCCTGTCCTGAGCTGTGGGCATGATCTATCAGATGGAGAGTTCTGATGGTGTTATCCCTGGTCTCCCGATACGGAACAAAGCCAGCCTGGTCTACGTGAATAAGCTGTGGCAAAAATTTGTTCAGTCTATTCGCTAGTATTTTGGCATATATTTTTGCATCTGAGTTTATAAGGGAAATGGGGCGGTAGCTTCCAGGGTCTGTTGGTGTTTTGTCTGGTTTATGGATAAGAGTGACGTGAGCAGATAGCATGTCCTGCGAATAGTAACCGTCATCTTTATCTATGTCTTGAAAAACTTTTACTAAGTGTGGCGCTAAAACTTGTCTAAAGTTTTTGTAATATTGGTTAGAGAACCCGTCTGGGCCTGGGCTTTTGTGTGAAGGGAGGGACTTAATCACATGTAGGACCTCTGATAGTGTTATTGGCACATCTAGAGCGTCTGATTCTGCTTTTGATAGGGTAGGAAGGTTGGCGTTCGTGACATATGACTCCATCATTTGGACGTCTAGTGGAGTATCTACTGACGGGAGGTTGTATATTGAATGATAATACTCCTTAAATATGACTGCTATCCCTTTGCTATCTGTGATGTCCCCGCCTTCGGAACTAGATAATCTATGAATGAATGAGTTAAGCGTTTTTTGTCTCAGAGCTCTAGCTAATAGTTTACCTGACCTGTTGCCCTCAGTAAAGTACATTTTTTTCATATAAAAAGCTTTCTTCAGTGCATCCTTAGTTAAAAAAGAGTTTAGCTTGGATCTAGCTTTAGTCAGATCGTCAAGTATGGCTGTGTCAAGAGGAGAACCACTATGTCTGTAATCTAACTCCTTCAGTCTATTTAAGAGGCTGTCATACTCCTGTCTTCTAGATTTTGTTAGGTATGCCTTATGTTTCAGGAACTCCCCTCTAATAACTGCCTTATGGGCCTCCCAGATTATTCTTGAGCTAACAGAATCGCTTTGGTTGTGAGTAAAATACTCTGAGAGTGCTTTGAGGACCTTATCAGCTATAAGAGGATTTCTAAGCATAGTTTCATCTAGTCTCCAGCAGTATTGAGTTAAAGGTGCTGATGGCCATAGCAATTCTAAGTTTAACATGGAATGGTCTGACCAGGGTGTTGGTGAGATAAACGTTGAGTCTGCTAAGTGTAGGCTAAGTTGGTTTAGGAAAAAATAGTCAAGCCTTGATGAGGTTTTTTGTGGATGTGAGTAAAAAGTGAATTCCTTTCTATTCGGGTGAAGCTGCCTCCATACATCTATAAAAGAATGTGTTTTCAAGTTAGAATTAATGCTTTGCAGTGTTGATTGTGGAACACTACTACGATCATGTGAACAATCAAGTTTCGGGGATAGGGCCACGTTGAAATCACCTGCCAAAAGAACGATTCCCTTTACGAGTGGTGCTAGAGTGTCTAGGGATTTCTTTATAAACTTTGCTTGACCCCTATTGGGAGCATACAAATTTACCAGAGTGACATGTTGGTTATATAATGTGCCTACCAAAATTAGCATCCTGCCTTCGCTATCGGAGTGCCGGGAACTAAGCTGAAAGGGGAATCTTCTATGCAACAGTATACCCACCCCATTTTTCTTTTCAGTGTTATGGCTGAAATAGCCGGCCGGGTATTGTCTGGATGAGCATTTAGGGGGTTGCGTTTGTATAAAATGCATCTCCTGCAAGAACACTATATCTCCCTCGTGTTTATGGAACCAATTAAGAGCAATAGATCTTTTTGTGGGCAAGTTGAGTCCCTTAACATTTTGGGACAATATTTTCAGTCTAGGGAGGGTCATAATGTACTTTCTTTATAGGTTTGGGTGCTTTAGATGTATGCATAGGTAGGCCTACCTTACTATATTCACTGGGGAAGAATTCCTCGAGTGTAGTATGTGTAAAAGAGGACTTACAGGTTGCGGGCTCTCCGTAGGAACTCCCATCCGGACATAAGGCAGGGGATAAGGAGGGTGAGATGGGTTGGAAAGGAAGAGGGGTATATAGCTGCCAGAAAGTAAGAAAAAGAAGAGAAAAATTAAAATTAAAGGAAAATAAAAAGCATAACATAACTGTACATGCACTGTGCATAATTATCAACAATGAGAAAGCTACGCTATGATACATGAAATAACTGTGTATAGGGTTTGCTAATAGCTCTGTTCTTAAGAGCCATATACAGGACTAAAGGCATTAATAAACGTTTCTAAGTCATGGGTAACCTTTAACGTAGTAGCAACTGTGCTAATAGTTGCAGGATAATGTTAAAATCCAGCAGAGATAAGAACTAAAATATGATTTTTTACTGTGTAGGAAAACATTTAACATTTAACTAACAAATAACATATAAAACTTTTGCGAATGCTAGTCTTTAAGAGACATCTGTTATATGCTGCATCCGTCCGCCTAGGTATAGAATAATGATCTAATGAATTTAAGATACAAACTTATGTCCCCGATAGGGCAAAAAATGTCCACCACATTAAGTAGACAGGTTTCTTTGAGATACAGGTTTCCTTAGACAGTTTGTTTTATGCTTTCAGGTATCTGGTTGGGAGAAGGTAGCTTCTTTCGTGGCATCGGATCCAAGTCTGTTCCTTTTCCTGCTGACCTTGGTCCAACGTGGTCTTTGTGTCTTTGATTGAGTTTTGTCCAAAGTTGCGGGCTCCCCCATCTCCTCCCGTAGTCTTGGAAGCGATGGAGGAGGAATATTAAGGGCCTTGCAGAAATCCTCCAAGTCATCACTGTTTCTGTATGTGAAGGTTTGTGTCCCTCTGGTAACCCGCAGGCTGAAGGGGAACCCCCATCTATATTGGATTTTTAATGACTGTAAATGCTGGGTCAAAAATCTGGTCTCCCTTCTTTTTGCAAGCGTTATAGGGCTAAGATCTGCGTAAATCTGGATCTGTTTCCCTTCAAAGTCATGGTGTTGGGACTTCCTAGCAGCTGCGAGGACTTTTTCTTTATCTTTATAAAGTTGGAACTTTAGGATAACATCCCTAGGTGGGTCTGTGTCCCTAGGCATAGGTCTGAGCGCTCTGTGTGCTCTGTCTAGTGGCAGATGGTCTGTTTGGTCTAATCCAAATATTGACGAAAAAAGCTTTTGCAAGTATTCATCAAGGTTTTGCTGTAGGATACTTTCAGGGATCCCTCTGATCCGCAGGTTCTGCCTCCTGCCCCTGTTGTCTAGATCTTCAATATGCGTTTGTAGGCTATTTAATTTGTGGAGTGTTGCTGATTTAGCTGCCTGGACATTAGTTCATATTCTGTAGCCATATATTCAGAGCCTTCTTCTAGATATTCCACTCTACTTCCTAGCTCATTTATATCCTTACGGACTTCTTTAAGCCCGTCTTTTATCAGCTGGCCTACATTAGTTATAAGTGCAAAGAAGTCCTCTTTGGTGGGCAGAGAATTGAGGTCTGCTTTTGTCAGGGGTCTTTGATGTTCATTACAGGTCGATGAGTGTACAGAATCCTCAGAGTCGCTTGTATTATTTTGTGTGTTTGCTTGAGGGGGACCCGTGGCCTCCATTGGTTTAAAAATTTCTTTCAAGGCCATTTTATTTTCCTGATTCCCTTTGTTTGCTTTAAGTCCTTTAGGTGGCTTGTGTGGTTTCTTGACTGACATCTTATGCCAATGTACGCTGCACCCGTTATATAGGCCCCACTAGAAAAGGCACAAGTGCTATATATTTAAGGGATCAGGGCTTGTTCGTCAGACCGCTTTAATTTGGCTCTGTTCTATTCTGTGATGCCTGTTTTTGTCATATATGGGATTTAGAGCATTGCATGATTATCCGCTCGGCTTGTTTCATCTGCTGCCATACTTCTTACACTGTAGCAAAGGGAGTTGATGTAGGTCTCTGTTCTACGCTGGGCATATTAATCTATTTGCCTGATCATCCAGGCGGCTGTTTAAGCCATAAAGGAGTATCAGGTGGTGTATGGGTAAGCTTGCCTGTGGTGTGCGGTATGCAATTACTATACCAGTCAGAAGTTCCTGCGTTCTTATGCCTCCAGGCGGGCTCCGGTGAATGTCAGGCAGCTTAGTAGGCCTCAATGGCGCAACCGTCACCTCTGTTAATATCGCAGCGTTCCGACCAGCCGCTTTGTTTTTTGCCGCCGGATCACAGCTCAAAGTCTTTGGCTGCGTTAGAGCTTTTGTTCCTGCAGTGTTAGACCCAGGATGGGCGAGATATGATCGCCTATAAGTCCTGTCAGCTACGGAGCTCACAGAATCACAACCTCCATGATGGGCTGCTAGCTCCGCCCCCAACTTCACACTCATTCTTATCAAAAACACTAACAAAACCAGTCCTACCTTCAAAAGCTTTCTTAAAAAAAAGTATTTACTACTCATCCTTTTCCATTTTCTTCAGTCTTGCCATGCAAACAATTTTCTTTCCTTTTTCATGCATACATTTATTAATCATCTTTCTTGCTTCATCAATTTCTTCATGCATATCAATACCACAATTTCTCAATTCATACAAATACAACAACTTTAGATACCATTTATCATACAACTTCCTTTCCATTCTAGCCTTCTCACAGCCTTACTTAATAAAAAAAAACCTTTTATTTACACCTTTAACCATTCCCACCACATAAGCACATTACAAAAATCACACTTTATTTCACGCCAGCTTTCATACATTCTAACAAACCTCACGTTCAGTTTCCAAACACCCATACCATACTTCATCTTCAAATCACCATTAACTTTACATATCAAAAGGGCATGATCCATAAAGGGCATCCACTATAAAAGAAAAATTAACAACACCTAGAAATTTAGATAAAAAAACAAAAACCAATTCAAGATTTTATCTAACCACTATCACTAAAGAAAGTAAAACCCTCCCCAGAAAATGAAACAGACCTGAAGGCATCCTTCAAACCGAAAGATTTAAGCAGATCAACTGAGCTATCCACCCTACAATCAATCCCACCCTCTCTGTCCCCATTCTTAATAAGGCAAATAAAATTCCCAACCAAAAAAAGTTGGATCCCGACCTGGCAGAAAAAACTTTAAGGTTTCAAAATTATGCAAATGTTCTACCCTTTTTGGGAAAGCAAACAAAAAAAAAGTCCCACAGAAACTAAAACTAACCAAAAGAATCCGACCTGGGATAATATGAACTACATTAATGATAGTAAAACAAAATCCCTTAAACAAACCCTGCCCCCCATTCCTATCAGAACAAAAAGACCATACTTTAGGACCATGTTCCCAGTCTGCACATTTAGGATGTTCAGAAAGACCACATTCCTGCAAACAGAAAATATTAGCAGAACATACAGATAATAACTTCAAAATTGCATCTCTCCTCACTGCAATTTTTAAGTTATTATCAGTAATATCCCTGACATTAAGGGAATAAATGGTCAGAAACATCACAAAAATAATTTAAAGAAAAACAAACAAGAATAAACATCAGGACTTTTCTTTCCTTTCTTTTTCCTAGGACATGAAGGAGATCCTTTCAACCTGCCTCTTTGATGTTCCGACCTCCTATGCTCCCCCTTACAAGCCTCATAACCAGTAACTTCAGCAAGTTGTTTCACATCTACTTTATCTAGATAACCAACAGAAGAGGCATCAGAAAAGTCACCAATACACTGGCTTGAGCCAGAAGGAACATCTTTAGTAGAGACAGAAGGAAACTGTGAAATTAAAGAGTCAGTATCAATTGCAGTATCTGGATCTGCGCTCGTAACTACTGGAAGATCCTAATCAGAATCTCCACCTTTTTTCTGCTTGGAGGCAGATTTCTTTTCTGCAGTGTCCATATCCTCCTCAGAACCAGATGACACAACAGCAGACCAGTCAATATTCTCCCCTTCACCAAGAACAGTAGCAGGAGCAGGATCACCAGATAACTCAGTGAAGGAAAAATCCTCTGTTTCTGGAACAGCAACGGTATCCTCCATAGAGGTGGGCAACAGTGCTTCCTCAACATCAGAAACAGTTAACACACTAGATGTAGCAAGATCTTCCTCCTGAAGATTAATCTGGGCTTACTCCACCTTATCAATCACAGGAACCACCACAGGAGCATCACACACCTCTCCGACAGGGACCCCAACTGCAGACTTTATACACAAAAGAGGTAATGTAGACTTCAATGCCTCATCAGAGACCTCCTCCTTCTTATTCACAGATGGCTCAACCGCTACAGAAGATGGTTTTTTTTTGCAACATCAGCATAGGAAGGCTTCACTCCATCAAGCCCCTGCGACATCATCAAAGGACACATCCAGCACAGAATACTTGAAGAACCACACAGGTCACAGATCTGTCGTTTACTACAGTGGGCAACATGATGATCCTCCTCACTGCAATTTAGACATCTAGCACCTGGACAATTCTCAGAAATGTGACCAAACAGGTTGCAACTATGGCAAAAAAACATGTCATCATAGTATAGGAAATCTCTATTACCACCAATGGTGCAAGTCTGTGGAGGGTGTTTCTTTCCACCAGTACCTAATTCATCAAGCACAAACTGCACCCAGAACCTGCGCTTTTCATTGAAAGTCCCAAACTGATTCTTCAGCTTGCTACCTCCTTGAACATCATCTCATCAAAGAAGTGATAAAGAAACAGACGAATTTCCACATCAGTGACCCACGGATTGTACATATGTACTGTCACCAGGATTCTTCTCTTCCTCTGCACACAGGCAACAAATCTCATGCCTGCCAATTTTGGAACAGCAGTATATCAATAGTCCTTTGATAGCAGGTCTGTGAAATATGCTCATCCATAAAAGTAATACAACAAAAATCCCTCTTGAAGGGAAAGACTGGACACAGTGCAAACTTGCCCTTGGAATCCTCAAAACACACTCCAAAACAACCTGATGGACATGAACCAAGTCAATCTTCTCTTGGAAGACCTAAGCAGTCAACACCCAAAGTGTATGGGGAACATTAGGCCATAATTGCCATAACGTCTCTTCAGGCTGGATTTGAAAGCGCCCCCCCCCCAAAAAAAAAGCAGCATGTGGCTGAAGTTGAAAGAATATGCCACAAAGCCAAGGGGACAGCCCTATGCCTATGGTGTAGGCACCCCCCAATAGCAGCAGGACCCCAGGCAACTAAACTTTAAGCCAAGAGCAAGCAAAGAAAACTGCACTTGATCCCAGCTAAAAGCCAGAGATACGACCCAGATGATCATTTCAGCCATCTGTGGGCCTCATCAGTGAGATGCAGCCATATTTCACTAAGCACATTGGACAAGGGGTCAACGTCGGGTCTCCCCCATCACCCTTAGGGAAACTTTCACCAGGGTCATAATACAAATACATACAAAAAGGAAATCAATCTTCCAGGAATTAAAAAAAAAAGCTCAGTGGCTTGTTCTATGACCCAGTTGCCAACTGGGAGTAGCTTTTCTTAGTTCAAATGTGCTTTTCACAGAGGAAAACTTTCCTGAAGTATATCAGTCTGATCCCACCTGACAAAAATACCAGGCAATTCTACTCTGAACACGGGAATGGAAAACCCAGACAATCGTTTCAGCCTCCGTTTGGCCTCATCAGTAAAATGCAGTCATACCTCTCTAAGCACATTGGGCAAGAAGTCCATGTCTGGTTTACCCCACTACCCAAAGGTAGACTTTCCCCAGAGTCATAATACAAATACATAAGGAAATAGAAGCAATCTGCCAGGAACAAAGAACAGCTCATTGGCTTGTTTTACGGCCCAAATACCACATGGGAGTAACTTCTTTTTTGCCCAATTGTGTTTTTCAAGGTCAGTTCAGACCATGCAATTATTTTCTGAACAAGGAAAATGGCAACCCCAGACAATCATTTGGGCTTCCTCAGTGAGGTGCATCCATATACCTTTAAGCACATTGGATAAGGAGCCCACGTCTGGTTTCACCCATCACCCTTAAGGAGGCTTTCCCCAGGATCATAATACAAATACATACAGAATGAGCAGTCTGCCTGGAACAAACAATAGCTCTGTGGCTTTTTATATGGTACAAATACCATCTGGGAGTAGCTTCTTTTAGCCCAACTGTGTTTTTTAACATCAGTCCAGACCAAAAATACCAGGCAATTCTTCTCTAAACAAGGAAAATGACAACCCCAGATGATCATTTGGGCCTTCCCAGTGAGATGCAACTATATTCCTCTAAGCAGATTGGGCAAGGAGCTCACGTCTGGTTTCCCCCAACACCCCTAGGAAGACTTTCCCCCAGGGTCATAATACAAATATATACAGAAAGAGAAGCAGTATGCCAGGAACACACATTAGCTCAGTGGCTTGTTCTATGGTCCGGGTACCACCTGGGAATAGCATCATCTGATCATCTGGGGTTGCCATCTCCCTTGTTCAGAGGTGAACTGCCTGGTATTTCTGGGCTGGACTGACCTTACTAGGCAGGATCAGATTGATATGCTTCAGAAAACTTTTCCTCTGTAAAAAGCATAATTGGGCTAAAATAAGCTACTCCTGGGGGTAACCAGGCAATAGAACAAGCCTCTAAGCTGTTGTTCGTTCCTGGCAGGCTGTTTCTCTTGCTGTTTGAATCTAAGATTGCTATCAGGGCCCCTCTCTATGTCAACCTAACATCGCCCCTACTACTTCTCTCTCTTGACCTAACATTGCCCCTCCAATAAATCTCTTTCAAAATGACATTGCCCCTCCCACTCTTCTCTCTCCACCTGACATTCCCCTTTTTATTCCTTTCTCAATCTAACATTTCCCTGACCACTTGTCTCTCAATCTAACTTTGCCCCTACTACACCTCTCTCTTTGTAAACCTAACATTGTGCCTATCACTGCTCTCTCAATTTAAGATTATACCTACCACTCCTCTCTCTCATCCTAACATTGCCCCTACCATTTCTCTCTCAACTTGACAATGCTGCTACCACCACCTCTCTGTCAACATTGCTCCTATCTCTCTACTCTCAACCTAATATTGCCCGTAAAATTCTGATCTCTCAACCTAACATAGCATCCACCCTCTTACATGTCTTCTCAAAAAACAGTACTCCAATCATTTAACACAGAGCTGTCCCTCAGAGAGGCTGGGGTCCTCTCATTTATATTAGCAGCAATTATTTTAGCATAGCAGCATTTGTTGCGCCCAAAGTATATATAAAAACACACAGTGTAATAAATGTACGTAAAACACCAATAATATTTATAAAAATTTAATGGGAGCAAGTACACAGAAGTATTCATGCCCAGATACGTAGATGTATAGGTGATTGACAAAATATTCTCAAGTTCTGGTAAGTAAAAACATTGTTCCACTGTGAGTAAAGTGATACCAGCTTGAGCAGGGAACACTGCATAAGTATATGCAAAAGAATTGATCTTGCTGTACTATCCTATTCCTGCTGCCTAGACTAGAACTTAATTGGCATGGGGGAATCCGTAGAAGCAAAAAAGGGATGCATTGTGAATCTAATTTGCATATGCTTACCCAGAGTCCCTGCTCCAATGAATTACTGAGCTGAGGATTTCTATGGAACAAATGTGCTTTATAATGATCTTTTGTAGACAGACAGACAAACAGACAGACAGATAGATAATGTATGCACAAATGCTAAGCATGAAAACACATAACAGGACTAAGTTCTGCACTAATCCATATCCATTGGTCTGTTTAAGATACTTTTATGTGCAGACATTTTTTTTGTAGGTAAGCATAGTTACTGTTAGAAAAACAACTTAGAAATTAACTTTAACTCAATAGTCAGAGTGAAACAATAATAAGGAACTATGACAATTTTTTAGCTAGCCTTATAAATGTCCCACATCAGGCAAGAGGAAGTACCATTATAACCAAAAAATAATCAAAAACAAATATGGTTTGTAATCATGAAAGTAGAATGGTTAAGAGGAAGAACCGAGAACCCAATCTTAAAGGGACATTAAACACTTTGAGATGGTAATATAAAATGATAAATTGAATATATATATATATATATATATATATATATAAACCTCTGCAATATACTTTCATGATTTATTTTGTCCCCTTTTCCTGTAATTCAATTCTGAAATGTGAGCTTTTCAGTTTCTGTTATAAATTGAAGTGCAGAACACTGTTATATTCCACACAGACATTGGCTGCACACTCTAGTGACCTATTTATAACTGTCCCTAATTGGCCACAGCAGAGAAGACAAGGCAGCTCCCATTGTTTTATAGCCCCTAAAACTTTACACTTATTTTGTCACTATTTAAACAGCTATTGAAACTTTAAAAAAATGCAGCTACATGTTATTCTCAGACTAATCTTTTCTTTGAATGCATCATTCTATCTAGAATTTATTTAGTGTTTAATGTCTCTTTAAGTGAAAACACAAGTTCTGAATGTTTTAAATATACCAAATAATATTAAAGTAAACAGGGCTGGTGTAAGGATTTTGTATAACCAATCAAAGATTAATTTTAATACTCATGACCATCTTAAACACAGATCATGCTTTTACAAACCAAAAAATATTGTAACTGAAGTTGTTTAAAAGTATATATACTGTATTGTTTTGGTTTGTGTAAATGTTTTTATAAGATTTAACGCTTTGATAAACAAATAAAGCTGATTGAAAAAAAAATTTAAAAAAATTCACATATAGGGCTAGATTAGATTAGCGCTGTATTTTTTTCCCGCGGGTTGCGTTCGTATTACAAGTTTTAAAAAAACTTCCGCCTAGATTTAGAGTTCTGCGTCAGCCATCAAAATCAGCGTTTTTTGATCGGAACAGCCAATAGAATGCGAGCTCAATCTGATTGGCTGATTGGATCAGCCAATCGGATTGAACTTGAATCTGATTTACTGATTCCATCAGCCAATCAGAATTTTCCTACCTTAATTCCGATTGGCTGATAGAATCCTATCAGCTAATCGGAATTCGAGGGACGCCATCTTGGATGACGTCCCTTAAAGGAACCGTCATTCGTCAGGATGAAGATGGAGCCGGAAGAAAGAAGATTGAAGATGCTGCTTGATAGAAGACTTCAGCCGGATGATGGACCTCTTCAGCCCCCGCTTGGATCAAGACTTCAGCCAGATGATGGACCTCTTCAGCCCCCGCTTGGGCTTGGATGAAGACTTCGGACCCTCTTCTGGACGGATCGGTGATACCCGGCGTGGTGAAGACAAGGTAGGGAGATCTTCAGGGGCTTAGTGTTAGGTTTATTTAAGAGGGGTTTGGGTTAGATTAGGGGTATGTGGGTGATGGGTTGTAATGTTGGGGGGGTATTGTATGTTTTTTTTTTACAGGCAAAAGAGCAGAATTCTTTGGGGCATGCCCCGCAAAAGGCCCTTTTAAGGGCTGGTAAGGTAAAAGAGCTTTTCAATTTTTATTTTAGAATAGGGTAGGGCATTTTTTTATCTTGGGGGGCTTTGTTATTTTATTAGGGGGCTTAGAGTAGGTGTAATTAGCTTAAAATTGTTGTAATATTTTTATAATGTTTGTAAATTATTTTTTTATTTTTTGTAACTTAGTTCTTTTTTTATTTTTTGTACTTTAGTTAGTTTATTTAATTGTATTTATTTGTAGGTATTTGTATGTAATTAATTTATTGATAGTGTAGTGTTAGGTTTAATTGTAGATAATTGTAGGTATTTGTATGTAATTAATTTATTGATAGTGTAGTGTTAGGTTTAATTGTAACTTAGGTTAGGATTTATTTTACAGGTAATTTTGTAATTATTTTAACTAGGTAGCTATTAAATAGTTATTAACTATTTAATAGCTATTGTACCTGGTTAAAATAAATACAAAGTTGACTGTAAAATAAATATTAATCCTAAAATAGCTACAATATAATTATTATTTATATTGTAGCTATATTAGGGTTTATTTTACAGGTAAGTATTTAGCTTTAAATAGGAATAATTTATTTAATAAGAAATAATTTATTTCGTTAGATAAAAATTATATTTAACTTAGGGGGGTGTTAGGGTTAGACTTAGCTTTAGGGGTTAATACATTTATTAGAGTAGCGGCGAGGTCCGGTCGGCAGATTAGGGGTTAATACTTGAAGTTAGGTGTCGGCGATGTTAGGGAGGGCAGATTAGGGGTTAATACTATTTATTATAGGGTTTTTGAGGCGGGAGTGAGGCGGATTAGGGGTTAATACATTTATTATAGTAGCGGTGAGGTCTGGTTGGCAGATTAGGGGTTAATAATTGTAGGTAAGTGGCGGCGACATTGGGGGCGGCAGATTAGGGGTTAATAAATATAATATAGGGGTCGGCGGTGTTAGGGGCAGCAGATTAGGGTACATAGGGATAACGTAGGTTGCGGCGGTGTACGGAGCGGCAGATTAGGGGTTAAAAATAATATGCAGGGGTCAGCGATAGCGGGGGCAGCAGATTAGGGGTTAATAAGTGTAAGGTTAGGGGTGCTTAGACTCGGGGTACATGTTAGGGTGTTAGGTGCAGACTTAGGAAGTGTTTCCCCATAGGAAACAATGGGGCAGCGTTAGGAGCTGAACGCTGCTTTTTTGCAGGTGTTAGGTTTTTTTCAGCTCAAATGGCCCCATTGTTTCCTATGGGGGAATCGTGCACGAGCACGTTTTTTAAGCTGGCCGCGTCCGTAAGCACCGCTGGTATTTAGAGTTGCAGTGGGGGTAAATATGCCTGTACGCTCCCTTTTTGGAGCCTAACGCAGCCCTTCTGTGAACTCTAAATACCAGCGGTATTTAAAAGGTGCGGGGGGAAAAAAGCATGCGTAGCTAAGGCACCCCTTTGGCTGCAGAACTCTAAATCTAGGCGTTCTTTTGCGCAAGCGGTAACCCGAATAGCGCAAAAAACTAACAAGTTTTTTGCCTGTGCGTGCATATTTTTCCCCATAGAAATCACGTGGTAAAACAAGGACACCCAGTTATTTTACACACAGCCAACATCAGGAAGATACCAATACAAATAATAAAGGGTGGCCACTACTAATATATGGTTTGCCTCCTTTGGCTCTGTCTGTGGCCGGGGAGGTTAATACACACTCTATAGATCTAACACCACCACATAAAGGATAAAACATGTGATGGAACTACCACAAGATAGGATGTCTAAAGTATAGGTGATTTTGCATATTATAAACAGCAACCCTAATTAGCTAAACTCTTAACAATACAAGCCAAAAAGGTTGTAGCAAGGTAGCAATGTACTAGAGCAGTAAATTTTCCCACCCTATAAATAAATTTCAAACACTCAAAAAAAGTCACAAACAAACCTTACCTCCTACTTATAGAACCAACTAATCATATAAACCAACCACACAATCTATGAGGAACAACCATAAATACATTACAATAAGCAGTCATTTGAATCTCACTCGAATACAATACAGGTAGCCCTCAGTTTATGCCGGGGTTAGGTTCCAGAAGGAATGGTTGTAAATCAAAACCGTTGTAAATTGAAACCCAGTTTATAATGTAAGTCAATGGGAAGTGAGGGAGTTAGGTTCCAGGCCCCTCTCAAAATTGTCATAAGTAACACCTAATACATTATTTTTAATGCTTTGAAATGAAGACTTTAAATGCGAAACAGCATTATAAACCTAATAATATAGATTGTATCATCATCAAACTAAGTTTAATAAACAAAAACATTTGCTAAACCGCACCTAATAAAATAATCACACAAACACAGACTGTATCATCATCAATCTAAGTTTAATGAACAAAAACAAAATAATCACACAACAGACTGTATCATCATCAAACTAAGTTTAATGAACAAAAACGTTTTTTTACTTGCATTTTTCTGCAGCTAAGGGAAGTGGCTGCTAGATCTTGTTCCTTTAAAAACGGCTCCATTGCTCAGGTCTGTTTAATCACACAACAGACTGTATCATCATCAAACTAAGTTTAATGAACAAAAACGTTTTTTACTTGCCTTTTTCTGCAAACAGTTCTCTGCATTGAGTCTGCAGCTAAGGGAAGTGGCTGCTAGATCTTGTTCCTTTGAAAGCTGATCCATTGATCATGTCTGGCTTGCTTTTCTTTGCATGTGTTTGCTGCAACACAAGCGGACAGCTCTACCTACTGGCTATTTTAATGTATGCATGTGCTAATGCTTTCAATAGCAGTCAATGCTTTTCAATAGCAAAAAAAAGGGCGTTATTCTGAAACGGCGCAAATTGAACCGTCGTAAACCGAGGGCCACCTGTACATAAGATGTTAGGGTATGCAATTTAATCCTATTCAGTTCTGGTTATTCGCATCTTCTATTCAATATTGTCTAACCTTATATATCAAAGTTATTCTTTTTGAAGATGCAAATCTTTTTTTGTTTTGTTTCATTGTTTGTTATGCTATGCCTAATGTAACCCCCAGCTTTAAACCTTCATATTATTGCAGGTCCAAGAGTGACCAATCCAGTTCAAGGGGATAAAAAAAACAGGACTATAACATCCTGAGTACATAATACATTGTTGAATATGATGCAAATATTTGAGATGTACCATATATTGTAAATGGTTTTTAATAATACTTTACTGTCCTTGAGGAAAAAAAAAAGTGCACAGTATATGTATATGTATATACTATGAGGCATATTTAACAAATGTCTGTCGCACCTGATCCGACAGTGCGGATCAGGTGCGACAGACATCGCTGAATGCGGAGAGCAATACGCTCTCCGTATTCAGCATTGCACCAGCAGCTCTTGTGGGTGTCAATCAACCCGATCGCACTCAATCGGGTTGAATTCCGGCGATTCCTGTCCGCCTCATCAGAGCAGGCAGACAGGGTTATGGAGCAGCGGTCTTTGTGACCGCTGCTTCATAACTGCTGTTTCTGGCGAGCCTGCAGGCTCGCCAGAAACACGGGCCATCAAGCTCCATTCGGAGCTTGATAGATAGGCCCCATTATGTGATTGGCTGATACCTGTCACATGATATGGGGGAGGGAAAATGTCATTAACTTTGAAATTTGCCAGAAAATATTCTACTGCTTGTTTCAAATTAAAAGTAAGTTCTATTGCATTGTCTTTTTATGGTGTATTTGTCAATTATTCAATTCTACTGTGATTAGTAGTCATTTAATAGAACTTAAAAGGACATAAAAGTGTGAAAAGAAAATGCCTGATGAGTTAGAGCATTTTATAATTTCAATATTGCTTTCATTTAAGTCCAAAGCAGCAATGTATGTAGCTACCGGTCAGTAACAAGTTCCCGGTAGTGCTATTACTGAGCCTAGTTAGTTGTGCTTATTAACAAAAACACCAAGAGAAAAAGTTAAAGGGTTGATCACAATCTATCGGATGAGGCCTTTTTTTTTCACCTTTATCTTTCCTAAGATGGTGAGAGTCCACGAGCCATCTTATGTGGGATGAAAGTTCAGTCCTATAGGAGGAGACATAACACCCCACACAACAGAGCTTTAATCCCTCCCACTTTCCCATGACTCCTTATTTAATTTTTTTGCCCTTCGGCTAGGAGTGATGGTGAAACTTGAAGTGCTGATCTAAACGTCGATTGAAATAGGTTCTCAGAATGATGTGAGCACTATTATCCCCTTTAGAAAGCCTGGGATTGGGAGAGCGGTGTAAAGGAGTGCATTGGCAGTAAGAGTAATTCTCCCACGGGAGTTTGTCACTTGCCTGCCACAGTTGTCGCTGGGAAAACAGGATGGGCTCTTCTACTGGAAGAGTGAGTGCTGACAGGTAAGTAAGTGTTTGCATGCACATAGCCCACAGGCAATTACCATGATAACCAGGTACATGTTTCACATAGCTTGGGGACATAGTTACGTACACCAGATAACATTACATACAGTTATAGGCACTTTTGACAATTTTTTTATTTAAATTTTATATTTACCAGTTTAAAATTAAATGTAACTGTTCTTCTGTTTGGAATCCATCTTCTCAAGCATGAAAGGGGCTTTCAGGGGGAAAGGCCAGTTAGACACTCGGGGGTCAATTTATCAAGCGCCGTCACTTATCCACCTGCTCTGAGGCGGCGGACAGAAATCAACCCGATCGAATACGATCGGGTTGATTGACACCCCCTGCTAGTGGCCAAATCTGCAGGGGGCGGCATTGCACCAGAAGTTCACAAGAACTGCTGGTGCAATGATAAATGCCAACAGCGTATGCTTTCTGCATTTATCGATGTACAGCGGACATGATACGCTACTTCGTATTATGTCCGTCCGCACTATAATAAATATATCCCTCAGGCTAGTGCAAATTTCAGTTTCTTAACACCATTATTTGCTGGGCTTAATTAAATTCTGCTTAAAATAAGTATTTCAATACAATTTCCTACTGTTTAAAGTGACAGTACACAATTACTGTAACCCTTACACTTTTATTTTTTATAGCACGTTTTCCTTTTTTTAAAGTGACAGTACTCAACATAAATTGTACCAACATTTGTATGTTCACCTTAGGGGTTAACCATCTGTGTTTGTAATACTGTATTTATGTGCTGCTATCTATATTTAGATATTCTAATGTCCTTACTTTTCAAAATAATTATGGAGCAGAATGGTGCAGCTAAAGTCTTAGCACATAACACTGAGCATTTAGAGAGGCGATCTACTGAGAATTTAACCCTTTCTTATATGTGTTTGCTATGTAAGAAAGAGTTGGTGTGCCCCCGACTCAACTTTGTAACCTATGTGCTGTATTTACTGTTAGACATGGTCATGCAGCCCTGCAGAGATTTTCTATCCACCAGGGTTATCCCCAGGACAGTTCTAGGGATCTGCTTTTTACCCTAAAACAGTACATTAACTCTGTAATTTCACAGCTAATAAGCACAAATGCATGCAAAGGGCCGAAGAGAACCCTTTGCAGGCATTGGGCTCATCTGGGACATCCCTAAGGAGCAACCTGTCTAGGTACTCTGTACCTTCCAGGAATAATAATAATAATAAAAAAATAAAGCCAATTTTGTCTGTAGTGTACCTGCCCGCCCTTAATACCCTCCCCTTCCCAGATCCCTTTCCCAAAAGTTATTCCTCCCTCTCTCTCCTGCTTTTAAATCTGTGTAGTGAGCGTGCGTGCCTCCCGCGCATGCTCCCGACATCTGCCGCACAGGAACTGCTCCAGCGATGGGCCACCCACCCGCCTCCCTTGTATCCCACCCACCAATGATCGGCTGCATCGATGTACTTTTTACATTTGGCGCCAAACGATCAAGCCCAGAACCACGACAAGGTCTCCCCCTTCCTGGGACCCTAAACCAGCACCCACACAATGCATACTTCCAAACAAACCAACTGGGAACCTCCCAGGGTAACACAGGCTTTTGTAACCTCCCCTATGTAAATACAAAACACAGGAATGGACCACACTCACAGACTGGACTGGGTACACATCCTAAGCCCCAGCAAACTCCACAGCCCTGAACACTGACAGACAGCTGCAAAGTTCCCAGCAACCCAGGCAGTTAACCCCAGAGCAACCTGGGTGAAGCATTACAAACATTATCAACACAACACACAGAAAACCTGGCACTCGCCAGCAGATTTACAGTAATGTTTAAAAGAAAAACTGGGGGAAGTCAGTTACATTTGGCGCCAAAGGATCAAGCCCAGGACTACAACAAGGTCTCCCCCTTCCTGGGACCCTAAACCAACACCCACACAATGCATACCTCCAAACAAACCAACTGGGAACCTCCCAGGGTGATACAGGCTTTTGTAACCTCCCCTATGTAAATACAAAACACAGGAATGGACCGCACTCACAGACTGGACTGGGTACACATCCTAAGCCCCAGCAAACTCCACAGCCCTGAACACTGACAGACAGCTACAAAGTTCCCAGCAACCCAGGCAGTTAACCCCAGAGCAACCTGAGTGACAGGTCTGCAGGGAAGCATTACAAACATTATCAACACAACACACAGAAAACCTAAGCCCCAGCAAACTCCACATCCCTGAACACTGACAGACAGCAACACACAGAAAACCTAAGCCCCAGCAAACTCCACATCCCTGAACACTGACAGACAGCTACAAAGTTCCCAGCAACCCAAGCAGTTAACCCCAGAGCAACCTGGGTGACAGGTCCGCAGGGAAGCATTACAAACATTATCAACACAACACACAGAAAACCTGGAATTCGCCAGCAGAGTCACAGTAATGTTTAAGAGCAAAACTGGGGGAAGTCAGTTACATTTGGTGCCAAAGGATCAAGCCCAGGACCACGACAAGGTCTCCCCCTTCCTGGGACCCTAAACCAGCACCCACACAATGCATACTTCCAAACAAACCAGCTGGGAACCTCCCAGGGTGACACAGACTTTTGTAACCTCCCCTATGTAAATACAAAACACAGGAATGGACTACACTCACAGACTGGACTGGATACACATCCTAAGCCACAGCAAACTCCACAGCCCTGAACACTGACAGCAAAATTGGGGGAAGTCGGTTACATGCATTGTGTGGGTGCTGGTTTAGGGTCCCAGGAAGGGGGAGACCTTGTCCTGGGCTTGATCCTTTGGCGCCAAATGTAGCTGACTTGCCCCAGTTTTGCTTTTAAACATTACTGTGAATCTGCTGGCGAGTGCCAGGTTTTCTGTGTGTTGTGTTGATAATGTTTGTATTGCTTCCCTGCGGACCAGTCACCCAGGTTGCTCTGGGGTTAAATGCCTGGGTTTCACTCGAGGCAAAAGTTTTACTTGCAACTTGTGTGCACCCAGACGAGCAATTAAAGCCTCCGTCTAGCACGTGATGGCTAAATAACGATCCACTTATAATCTATCTCGTAGTACCTAAAGGTATTCTCTATTTTTCGACCATTTCAGGGAAATATATTGTTTGGACCTGGACTGGATGCTATCATTGCTACAAAAAATGGAGGTGCCAAAAAAGGCTAAGGCCAGGTTTATGTCCCCTAGACGATTTCACTCCTTTTCTCATTCCAAGATGAAAAGATCCTCCTCTTCAGTGTCTCAGAAGTCAGACACCTCCAAGTCTACATGGAAGACTGGTTCCTCTAGGTCTAAATCTAAACAGATTAAAAAAAAAGCTTCCTCCAAATCAGCATAAAGATGCAGCTTCAGCCTAGACTCAGTTAGTGGGGAAGACTGAACCTTTTATCAGGAGGCTTGAAAAAAATCTGTTCAAATTTCTTGGGTATGTTCCCAGGGGTACTGCATAGTTTTTCAGTCTCTTTTTGAGGAAGATTCATCCTGTCTTATGTTGCAAAAGGGCTTTCTTGATATGTGTAACACATAGAAGCCATAAGAGTGATTACTCCGGTCCCCTTGGAAGAACAAATTCAAGGGTTCCATTCAAACCTTTTCATTGTTCCAAAGAAAGACGGTACTTACAGGTCTATCTTGGATCTCAAAACTCTGAACAAATTTCTGAAAGTTCCAACTTTCAAATGAAGACTTTTTGCACTAGATTACCTTTAGTGCAGGAGAGTCAATTTATGTCTACAATGGACTTGATAACTATTTGCATATCCCTATTCACAGGGATCATATAAAATTGCTCAGATTTGTCTTTCTAAACAGGCATTACCAATGTGTGCTCCTCCTATTTGGTCTGGCACCAGCACCAATAATCTTTTAAAAGGGTCACAGAGCTCTGCTGTCTGTAGTGAGAGCTCAGGGCAAGGCAGTATCTCCTTACCTAGACGACATTCTGATAAAAGCTGCTTCTATTCAGATGGCTCAGGAAAATACAAACACAATTCTTCAAGTTCTTCATTCCCATGGTTTAAAAAACAACATCTTGAAAAGCTCCAGACTACCGCAAACCAGAGTTGCCTTTCTGGGCTTCACTGTGGGCACTCTCAATAGCTCTAATTGCAGATGCCCTGTGTTATTTCCATCAAACTCTTCTTTCTACACTGGTTTAATGCATGGAGGTAGTTGGTCTCATGATAGTAGCTTCAACAGCTTAATAAAGATTACAGCAATCTGTCTAAGAAAATCTCTTTAGAGTTCAAGACAAGACATTTACTAACTTAGTGGGCATACTGACCAATTATTTATTCAGGAAGCCTCATTTCTCTGTTCAAATTGGGTAGTAATTTCCCTGCTAGGTTGGGGTGCAGTCTGGGGTTCCCAGAAAGTGCAGGGAGTTTGGTTTCCTCAGGAAGTGAGGTTACCATTCAACATCTCCAAGCAATCTTCAGGGCTCTCCAGAGTTGGCAGCTGTTAAGACAGAAGTCTTTTCTGAGGTTTTAGTCAGACAATATTACAGCTGAGGCTTACATCAACCACCAAGTCAGTAATCACCTTAGTCATGGAAGAGGTAGCCTACATTCTGACTTGGGCAGAATGCTATCATTGCATGATCTCAGCAATTTACATTTGGGGTGGGGACAATTGGGAAGCTGACTTTCTCATTCGTCACTTGAATTACAAGCTACCCCAGCATTTGGTCACAAGCTCTAGAGATTCCCATGTGACTCTAACTAGTTGTTCCCTGGTCATTCAATCTGATTTATATATTCCTCCTTTATTTATCTATCCAGGATAAAACAGGAAAGAGACTATAATTGTTCAGGCATGGAGTTTGTCACTTGCCTGCCACAGTTGTCGCTGGGAAAACAGGATGGGCTCTTCTACTGGAAGAGTGAGTGCTGACAGGTAAGTAAGTGTTTGCATGCACATAGCCCACAGGCAATTACCATGATAACCAGGTACATGTTTCACATAGCTTGGGGACATAGTTACGTACACCAGATAACATTACATACAGTTATAGGCACTTTTGACAATTTTTTTATTTAAATTTTATATTTACCAGTTTAAAATTAAATGTAACTGTTCTTCTGTTTGGAATCCATCTTCTCAAGCATGAAAGGGGCTTTCAGGGGGAAAGGCCAGTTAGACACTCGGGGGTCAATTTATCAAGCGCCGTCACTTATCCACCTGCTCTGAGGCGGCGGACAGAAATCAACCCGATCGAATACGATCGGGTTGATTGACACCCCCTGCTAGTGGCCAAATCTGCAGGGGGCGGCATTGCACCAGAAGTTCACAAGAACTGCTGGTGCAATGATAAATGCCAACAGCGTATGCTTTCTGCATTTATCGATGTGCAGCGGACATGATACGCTACTTCGTATTATGTCCGTCCGCACTATAATAAATATACCCCTCAGGCTAGTGCAAATTTCAGTTTCTTAACACCATTATTTGCTGGGCTTAATTAAATTCTGCTTAAAATAAGTATTTCAATACAATTTCCTACTGTTTAAAGTGACAGTACACAATTACTGTAACCCTTACACTTTTATTTTTTATAGCACGTTTTCCTTTTTTTAAAGTGACAGTACTCAACATAAATTGTACCAACATTTGTATGTTCACCTTAGGGGTTAACCATCTGTGTTTGTAATACTGTATTTATGTGCTGCTATCTATATTTAGATATTCTAATGTCCTTACTTTTCAAAATAATTATGGAGCAGAATGGTGCAGCTAAAGTCTTAGCACATAACACTGAGCATTTAGAGAGGCGATCTACTGAGAATTTAACCCTTTCTTATATGTGTTTGCTATGTAAGAAAGAGTTGGTGTGCCCCCGACTCAACTTTGTAACCTATGTGCTGTATTTACTGTTAGACATGGTCATGCAGCCCTGCAGAGATTTTCTATCCACCAGGGTTATCCCCAGGACAGTTCTAGGGATCTGCTTTTTACCCTAAAACAGTACATTAACTCTGTAATTTCACAGCTAATAAGCACAAATGCATGCAAAGGGCCGAAGAGAACCCTTTGCAGGCATTGGGCTCATCTGGGACATCCCTAAGGAGCAACCTGTCTAGGTACTCTGTACCTTCCAGGAATAATAATAATAATAAAAAAATAAAGCCAATTTTGTCTGTAGTGTACCTGCCCGCCCTTAATACCCTCCCCTTCCCAGATCCCTTTCCCAAAAGTTATTCCTCCCTCTCTCTCCTGCTTTTAAATCTGTGTAGTGAACGTGCGTGCCCCCTGCGCATGCTCCCGACATCTGCCGCACAGGAACTGCTCCAGCGATGGGCCACCCACCCGCCTCCCTTGTATCCCACCCACCAATGATCGGCTGCATCGATGTACTTTTTACATTTGGCGCCAAACGATCAAGCCCAGAACCACGACAAGGTCTCCCCCTTCCTGGGACCCTAAACCAGCACCCACACAATGCATACTTCCAAACAAACCAACTGGGAACCTCCCAGGGTAACACAGGCTTTTGTAACCTCCCCTATGTAAATACAAAACACAGGAATGGACCACACTCACAGACTGGACTGGGTACACATCCTAAGCCCCAGCAAACTCCACAGCCCTGAACACTGACAGACAGCTGCAAAGTTCCCAGCAACCCAGGCAGTTAACCCCAGAGCAACCTGGGTGAAGCATTACAAACATTATCAACACAACACACAGAAAACCTGGCACTCGCCAGCAGATTTACAGTAATGTTTAAAAGAAAAACTGGGGGAAGTCAGTTACATTTGGCGCCAAAGGATCAAGCCCAGGACTACAACAAGGTCTCCCCCTTCCTGGGACCCTAAACCAACACCCACACAATGCATACCTCCAAACAAACCAACTGGGAACCTCCCAGGGTGATACAGGCTTTTGTAACCTCCCCTATGTAAATACAAAACACAGGAATGGACCGCACTCACAGACTGGACTGGGTACACATCCTAAGCCCCAGCAAACTCCACAGCCCTGAACACTGACAGACAGCTGCAAAGTTCCCAGCAACCCAGGCATTTAACCCCAGAGCAACCTGGGTGACAGGCCCGCAGGGAAGCATTACAAACATTATCAACACAACACACAGAAAACCTGGCACTCGCCAGCAGATTTACAGTAATGTTTAAAAGAAAAACTGGAGGAAGTCAGTTACATTTGGCGCCAAAGGATCAAGCCCAGGACTACGACAAGGTCTCCCCCTTCCTGGGACCCTAAACCAGCACCCTCACAATGCATACTTCCAAACAAACCAACTGGGAACCTCCCAGGGTGACACAGGCTTTTGTAACCTCCCCTATGTAAATACAAAACACAGGAATGGACCGCACTCACAGACTGGACTGGGTACACATCCTAAGCCCCAGCAAACTCCACATCCCTGAACACTGACAGACAGCTACAAAGTTCCCAGCAACCCAGGCAGTTAACCCCAGAGCAACCTGAGTGACAGGTCTGCAGGGAAGCATTACAAACATTATCAACACAACACACAGAAAACCTAAGCCCCAGCAAACTCCACATCCCTGAACACTGACAGACAGCAACACACAGAAAACCTAAGCCCCAGCAAACTCCACATCCCTGAACACTGACAGACAGCTACAAAGTTCCCAGCAACCCAAGCAGTTAACCCCAGAGCAACCTGGGTGACAGGTCCGCAGGGAAGCATTACAAACATTATCAACACAACACACAGAAAACCTGGAATTCGCCAGCAGAGTCACAGTAATGTTTAAGAGCAAAACTGGGGGAAGTCAGTTACATTTGGTGCCAAAGGATCAAGCCCAGGACCACGACAAGGTCTCCCCCTTCCTGGGACCCTAAACCAGCACCCACACAATGCATACTTCCAAACAAACCAGCTGGGAACCTCCCAGGGTGACACAGACTTTTGTAACCTCCCCTATGTAAATACAAAACACAGGAATGGACCACACTCACAGACTGGACTGGATACACATCCTAAGCCACAGCAAACTCCACAGCCCTGAACACTGACAGCAAAATTGGGGGAAGTCGGTTACATGCATTGTGTGGGTGCTGGTTTAGGGTCCCAGGAAGGGGGAGACCTTGTCCTGGGCTTGATCCTTTGGCGCCAAATGTAGCTGACTTGCCCCAGTTTTGCTTTTAAACATTACTGTGAATCTGCTGGCGAGTGCCAGGTTTTCTGTGTGTTGTGTTGATAATGTTTGTATTGCTTCCCTGCGGACCAGTCACCCAGGTTGCTCTGGGGTTAAATGCCTGGGTTTCACTCGAGGCAAAAGTTTTACTTGCAACTTGTGTGCACCCAGACGAGCAATTAAAGCCTCCGTCTAGCACGTGATGGCTAAATAACGATCCACTTATAATTTATCTCGTAGTACCTAAAGGTATTCTCTATTTTTCGACCATTTCAGGGAAATATATTGTTTGGACCTGGACTGGATGCTATCATTGCTACAAAAAATGGAGGTGCCAAAAAAGGCTAAGGCCAGGTTTATGTCCCCTAGACGATTTCACTCCTTTTCTCATTCCAAGATGAAAAGATCCTCCTCTTCAGTGTCTCAGAAGTCAGACACCTCCAAGTCTACATGGAAGACTGGTTCCTCTAGGTCTAAATCTAAACAGATTAAAAAAAAAAGCTTCCTCCAAATCAGCATAAAGATGCAGCTTCAGCCTAGACTCAGTTAGTGGGGAAGACTGAACCTTTTATCAGGAGGCTTGAAAAAAATCTGTTCAAATTTCTTGGGTATGTTCCCAGGGGTACTGCATAGTTTTTCAGTCTCTTTTTGAGGAAGATTCATCCTGTCTTATGTTGCAAAAGGGCTTTCTTGATATGTGTAACACATAGAAGCCATAAGAGTGATTACTCCGGTCCCCTTGGAAGAACAAATTCAAGGGTTCCATTCAAACCTTTTCATTGTTCCAAAGAAAGACGGTACTTACAGGTCTATCTTGGATCTCAAAACTCTGAACAAATTTCTGAAAGTTCCAACTTTCAAATGAAGACTTTTTGCACTAGATTACCTTTAGTGCAGGAGAGTCAATTTATGTCTACAATGGACTTGATAACTATTTGCATATCCCTATTCACAGGGATCATATAAAATTGCTCAGATTTGTCTTTCTAAACAGGCATTACCAATGTGTGCTCCTCCTATTTGATCTGGCACCAGCACCAATAATCTTGTAAAAGGGTCACAGAGCTCTGCTGTCTGTAGTGAGAGCTCAGGGCAAGGCAGTATCTCCTTACCTAGACGACATTCTGATAAAAGCTGCTTCTATTCAGATGGCTCAGGAAAATACAAACACAATTCTTCAAGTTCTTCATTCCCATGGTTTAAAAAACAACATCTTGAAAAGCTCCAGACTACCGCAAACCAGAGTTGCCTTTCTGGGCTTCACTGTGGGCACTCTCAATAGCTCTAATTGCAGATGCCCTGTGTTATTTCCATCAAACTCTTCTTTCTACACTGGTTTAATGCATGGAGGTAGTTGGTCTCATGATAGTAGCTTCAACAGCTTAATAAAGATTACAGCAATCTGTCTAAGAAAATCTCTTTAGAGTTCAAGACAAGACATTTACTAACTTAGTGGCAAACTGACCAATTATTTATTCAGGAAGCCTCATTTCTCTGTTCAAATTGGGTAGTAATTTCCCTGCTAGGTTGGGGTGCAGTCTGGGGTTCCCAGAAAGTGCAGGGAGTTTGGTTTCCTCAGGAAGTGAGGTTACCATTCAACATCTCCAAGCAATCTTCAGGGCTCTCCAGAGTTGGCAGCTGTTAAGACAGAAGTCTTTTCTGAGGTTTTAGTCAGACAATATTACAGCTGAGGCTTACATCAACCACCAAGTCAGTAATCACCTTAGTCATGGAAGAGGTAGCCTACATTCTGACTTGGGCAGAATGCTATCATTGCATGATCTCAGCAATTTACATTTGGGGTGGGGACAATTGGGAAGCTGACTTTCTCATTCGTCACTTGAATTACAAGCTACCCCAGCATTTGGTCACAAGCTCTAGAGATTCCCATGTGACTCTAACTAGTTGTTCCCTGGTCATTCAATCTGATTTATATATTCCTCCTTTATTTATCTATCCAGGATAAAACAGGAAAGAGACTATAATTGTTCAGGCATGGCCTTACAGGACTTGGTACAGAGATCTGCTACAGATGTCCTCCAGACAGCCTTGGCGTCTTCAATTAAGAAAGGACCTTCTCTATTAAGGTTCCTTCTTCCATCAAAACTTCAAATTTCTCAAATTGACAGCATGGCACAAAAAAACCTGATTTTGTCTAAGAGAAATTTTTCAGATCAAGCGTTAGAGACTTTGATTGAGGCTAGAAAGCTTGTTACATGTTATATTTATCACAAAATCTGGAAAGGTTTCCTTTCCTGATACGAGTCTAAGGATTACCATCAGAACTCTTTTAGAATTACTCGAATTATACAATTTTTGCAGGATGGTCTGGATAAGAGTTTATCAGCCAGGTCCTTTAAAGGCTAAATTTCTGCCCTTTCAGTCTTGTATCAAGAAGATTTTGGGACTTCCTGATTCAAGCCTTTGTTCACGCTTTGGTCAGGATAAGACTGGATATCAGGCCTGGAACCTTAACTTGGTTTTGTCTGTTTTTCAGGCTCAGCCATTTGAACCTATGCATCATTTGAACATTCAACTGTTGTCTTGAAAGGTTCTCTTTCTCTTGGCTATTTCCTCGGCCAGAAGAGTATCTGAGCTTTCAGCTCTATTTTGTGATTCTCTTTGACTGATTTTTTCATCAGGATAAAGCAGCTTTAAGAATAAAAGAATACTCTTTTCTTCCTAAGGATTTTTCTTCTGAACACATCAATCAGGAAATTGTGTTCCCATCTCTGTCCAGTGCCAAACAAACTTTAAAGAGTAATTACATTATAACTTGGATGTATTAAAGGCCTTGACATTTTATCTTCAAGCCACTATAAAATTTAGAAATTCTTCTTCCTTGTTTAACCTTTTCTCAGATTCCACAAGGGACTGAAAGCTACTGCAATTACCTTGGCAGCTTGGCTTAAAACTGATTCATGTAGCATACCTAGTAGTAGCGGGAACTCTCTCCTTTAAAAAATTGCTGCTCATTCGACCAGGACAATAGCCACCTTTTTGGCTTTTAGAAATTATGCTTCCATTGAACAGATTTGCAAGGCAGCTACCTAGTCATCTTTACATACCTTTACAAAATTCTATCATTTTTACACAGTTGTCTCTTTTGAGGCTGTTTTTGGAAGGAAGGTTCTGGAGCCCGTAGTACCTGTTTAGTAGCTCTACCTGTCTTAACTGTTTTTACGCCCTTTTTCATGGTGGTCTTGTATATTTCACAGCTTGGGTATAGGATCCGACATGTGATGGATCGTGGACTCTCACCATCTTATGAAAGAAAACATATGTATGCTTGCCTGATAAATTAATTTCTTTCACGATGGTGATAGTCCACGAGACCCACTCTTGTTTTTCCATAACAGTTGGAAGCAGTACCAGTGTGCACTTCTTTTACCCTGCTTTTCCTTTCCTACTTTTCTTATTTTCTCCTTCCTCTTGGCTAAGGAACCATGGGAAAGTGGGAGGAATTAAAGCTTTGTTGTGTGGGGTGTTTTGCCTCCTAATGTAGGACTCAACTTTAATCTCACATGTGATGGCTTTGTGGACTCTCACCATAATTAAAGAAATTAATTTATCAGACAACCATACATTTTTTTTATACTTGAGCTTGCCTAATCTTTTCTATATTGCTTGGCTGATTGTCTACCTGCTGCTATTCCTGGACTGTTTGCTGACTCATTGTCCTAGTCTTATTCCTTGGTACCATGTCTGGCAGTTTGTTGATTTGTACTGTTCCTGGTTTTGTCTCATCCATTTACTTTGTTTAGTTGATTTATTCCCTGCTGCTGACCTGAAATACACCATTGTCCAGACCCCATCTGTCTCTTCAGTGACCTCCTGCTGTGCTTTCATACCCTTCAGGTGTCATTAATATTGTTTTCTTGATTATCTACTGGAGTAAAAACTGGTCATTGCCAGAACACCATCCAGAGGCCTAGGTTAGACTAACATATTTTCTACCTCAGTCTCTATGGCCTATCTGGCTTGACAATACCCTTGTGTAAGTGTGACAAGGTGTGACAGAAGTAGAGAGGGATCAGGATTTTTTTTGGATCTGCAACATTAATTTAAAAACAAGCAGTTTTGCTGACTAGACTTGAAAAGTAACATGCGGTACCCTCCCGTTATTATAGGGACAGGCCCCGGACTACAGATAAAGCACCAGAAGTAACAGTTGACCGTAACATATTCACCCTGAATGTAATGTACTCTTTAGTCTCATGAATAACAAATACTTGTATAGAAATAGGTTATGCCTTAGGAACTATAGGGATTTTATGGGAGGCCATTTGGCTGCTGGCTTGACAAAAAAATAAGGTGACATTTACTTGTACATTTTTGAGCTGGCTCCTAGATTTTGAACAAATCTTTGAATCCTAGCTTAGCATACTATTAATAAACAATTTACATAGACCTTTTTAACAGAAAATCAGTGTCTGCAATATCCCTTTAAACAATTGACTGCTACACAAAATTGTATTACAGCCGTTTATAGCAGCCAAGGAGCAAATGTAAGTTATTTACCACTTTCTATAGACTTTCCTACAGGTGTATGCTCTCACACTTTCAGTTCACTTTTAGTACTGCAAAACCATAAAAATGAGAAGCTATATATATGGGATATGATACTAGTAAACCACTAATACCTTGAATTTGTACAAAGGTAAGACACAATTCAACAATAGGCTAGTACATGCTAGTAAGTGCAACTTTAACAAGGAGAACTTTATTTTATTTTTTTCAGATTGTGAAGATGGAACAAACAACAGATTTTGCAGATTACGTGTCATATTCCTATGATGAATCTTTATTTAACAAGCCTTGTGACAAAGTGGATATATATGTATTTGCTGCTAATCTCACCACCATCTTGAATTCTCTTTTCTTTGTCTTCAGCATCATTGGAAACTGCCTTGTCCTCTGGATTCTCATCAAATATGAAAATCTTGTGTCTCTTACAAATGTCTTCATTTTTAATCTCTCCATTGCAGACCTGATTTTTACTTCTTGGCTTCCATTTTTTATTGTCTATCATAGGCGTGGGTGGGTGTTTGGATCTGTGGCTTGCAAAATCTTTAATGCCCTTTTCTCCATTGGATTTTATAGTGGAATTATTTTCTTGACATGTATGACTTTTCATCGATACTTATCTGTGGTTGATCCTGTGTCAGCAATGAAAACCAGAAAACCCATATTTGGAATCATGGCCAGTTTAATTAGTTGGATAATTAGCATTGTTGCCTCTCTCCCTGTGATTATATTTAAAACTCAGACCAATTCCGATGGGTTTCAGAGTTGTGAATATAATGATCTCATTCCAAAATTAGTGAGCAATTATCAACAAAATGTTTCCTTTCTGGTTGCCTTCGCTGTTATCATCTTCTGTTATTATAAAATAATAAAGACATTACTCAGATCTCGGTCCCAGAGAAATCATAAACCAGTTAAACTAATTCTAATTATTGTGGTAGTATATTTCATCAGTTGGGCTCCTTATAACGTTGTTTTACTTTTACAGTCTTTACACCTTCAACAGTTTTTTATGGACTGTGAATTAATTAAGAGCATTGATTATGCAAAATACATCAGTGAAAAGCTAGCGATTTCTCACTGTTGTCTCAATCCTATATTGTATGCATTTGTTGGTATTAAATTTAGAAGACATTTGAAGCACTTTTTACATCATTACAGACCATGTAACAATCAAGATGAACTTGCTAATTCAGTGAGAATTCATTCAAATGATTTCTATCATGAAGATGGATCTCTTTACTAAATTACTAGTTTTATAGCATATGTTGCATTGGCTTGCTCTGATACATGTTACCGAATCCTTATTAAAATTCCTATAAGCTTCCACTTGTACCATAAAATAGTTTAATTCATACATTTTTGTCTTTATCCTATATTGTATGCATTTAATAGTATTACATTTCAAACACATTTGAAGCACTTTTTACATCATTTACAGACCATGTAATAATCAAGATGAACTTGTCAATTCAATGAGAATGAATTCAAATGATTTCTATTTTTTTTATAAATTACTAGTTTTATAGCATATGTTGCTTTAGCTTTTTAAAATTCCTATTAGCTTCCACTTGTACCATAAAATAGTTTTAAGTCACACATTTTTGTAAGTTCGCAAGCTACCAATATAATACTTGAATGCACAAAATGGTTGGTTTTATATTTGTATTTCTATATATTTTAAAACAACAAATTTGCTAATAACAAGGTAATAATGTATAGGTGTGTTGCTGTACACATTTTATAATTGGTTTAGTGCTAGATCATACATATTTAATACCTGTCTAGTAAATCAATAATAATAGATTTGAAATGTTAGAAAATATAGAATAGCTTTGTTATATCATGGATGTCTAGTTAAAACACAGAGTAGCATGTACATAAAATATGCAATACATATTTCTAAGTAAACAATATATTCATAAATGTTTTTTCTATGATAGATATTATTATTATCATTTATTTGTATAGCTCCAGAAACGTCCGTAGCACTAGACAGATACATTATTCTTTTCGTAGCTTAAAGGGACATAAAACCCCAATTTTTTCTTTCATGATTCAGAAAGAGAATGCAATTTTAAACAACTTTCCAATTTACTTCTATTGTCTAATTTGTTTCGTTCTTTTGGTATCCTTTGTTGTACAACGTTAAATAGAAAATAATAAAAAATGTGCTAAAATGTTGTTTACCTGTTTGATTATTTAACTGTTATGGGAAAGACAAACATTCTGACATGCACAAAAGAAAAGCAGTTAAAAATGTTCAGAATAGTTTTGCAAGTTAAAGGGACAGTCTAGTCAAAATTAAACTTTCATGATTCAGATAGGGCATGCAATTTTAAACAACTTTCCAATTTACTTCTATTATCTAATTTGCTCAATTCTTTAGATATCCTTTGTTGAAGAAATAGCAATGTACATGCGTGAGCCAATCACACAAGGCCTTTATGTGCAGCAACCAATCAGCAGCTACTGAGCCTATCTAGATATGCTTTTCAGCAAGTGATATCAAGAGAATGAAGCAAATTAGATAATAGAAGTAAGTTAGAAAGTTGATTAAAATGACATACTCTTTCTAAATCATGAAAGAAAAAAATTGGGTATCATGACCCTTTAAATTCCACTGAGATCCTATAAAGTAATGTGTGCCACTGTTCTATCAGAAGAGCAAACACCTCAAACTAACGAACGGAAGTGACGTTCTGTCAGCTGTTTGATAAAAAATATGCACCGCGCATGGGCTCCTCAGTTTGCTGATCTGATGTTTGCTATTCTGACAGAACACTGCAACAGCGGCCAACACAAGTCTAGCACAATGGCGCATGTGCCATTTGTTGTGAGGCATGCTCAATGAATTTTGTAGTTACAGTTGCTTTTAAATTAAATATATAGTGATAATGGGAAAATTTAAATAAACATGGTAACTAGCTGTTGCGGTGTTCAGTCAGAATAGCAAACATCAGATCAGCAAACTAAGGAGCGCATGCGTGGTGCGTATTTTTATCAAACAGCTGACAGAATGTAGCTCTTCTGATAGAACACCACCCTGTTTTCACTTAAGTTGCCCCTTATCTGTTTCTCTTGCTGAAGACAATTAGGTAAAGATATAAAACTGTCTAAACAAGGCTGTGTGGATCATAAGATAATCTAAAAGGGATTCTTCACAGTTTTGTTTGCAAAAATAGTTCAAACATGGCGGTGCTCATTACTTAGAAACTAAAGTACATTATAGAAACTAAACCTTTACACTTATAGTTTTAATATTTAAACATCTAATATAATTGTAAAAATGCAGCTTCATATTATTCTAAGGCTAATCTTTGCTTTGAATACATCATAATGTCTAACATGTAATGTTTAACATCACTTTAATCAGTAGTAGGATTCAGAAATTTTAGCAACTTCTCTACAATACAAACGTTAGGAAGTGTGTGCTGTGATGTCAGAACCTTTAGACTTTCAGCCTCACTGTTTAACTCCTTAAAAACAATTGTCTATATAAAATTAGAAAAATGGTAGCATGCCTTAATTGAAATAAACCTAAAGGAGAAATTTCTCATAGATTGTATGTATGCTCTGCTGCTGTTATAACAAGAAATTGAAAAAATATCAAGTTAAAAAACAATTTACAGTATACTGTCCCTTTAAGGAAGGTGACCTCACCTAAATTTTAAGCCCCGCCTACAGGCATACTTTTGCCCTAAGTGCCTCCAAATGCAATGCGTAAATATTATTTGGTACAAAAAATAAGAGGCAATGGGGCATATCCCAGAATGTTAGAAATTAGTCACAGATATATTCTCAGGCATTTATTGTAAAATCCAGTTTTACTAAATGAAAATGCAGCAAAGCTATGGCAATACTACGGCAACAAATAATAAAGAAAGCAACCTATAGTGATACACATATAGTTATTTAATATCATGTGTCTTACATTATGTTTCTAATGTAAGAAACATAATATTAACCCTTTATCATGGTCATCATCTGCTCAATGCCTTAACTGCAGATAGCGACAAGATGTGTGTGGGGGGGGACTTATCTGATCATGGGCCCCCTCTGCAGTTAAAGTCTTGTACGAGGTGGCCGAGCTCTGCATCACCTCTGCTATCCGGCAATGATGGTAACGTCATCAACTTGGAGACCAGGAAGTGGATAGAAGAACTGAGCTGGATGGGGTAAGTAATTCAAATCCCTTAATCTCAGCTCCCTCAAATTGATGGTAAAGTTCATCGATTATATTGACAATATTTGTACTCAAAAAGTAAATGATGGGCAGTTTCATTAAACAAAATCATTGTAAACGCTAAATTATATCAATAATGACCCTTTCATGTTGTTATACTTTGTGCTGTTTCTCCACCCGCAACGCATTCTCTATTTCTGTGTTTAATGACGAATCATGGTGTAGCCAATCAAATTGCGCCTTCTTTGGAGTCAAAACCAAGGGGCGTTATTATTAACTTGCTGGACGCCAAAGGGGGCTTGATACGATTGGCTACAGCATGGTTCATTAACTTTACCATCACTTTAAGCCCTAGAAACCCCCAAGACCATTTGAAAGGCAATCAGGGTTATAGAATGCACACATTAATAAAAAAAAAAAAGTAAGTAAAACAAACATGGGGTTTTTTTTTATATAAGGGAAAAACTATTTTACAGTATTACAGTATTCTGTCCCTGTAAAGATAGGAAAAGGTCAAATTTCTAAGTCATCTAGGACTAGTGGATCACTGGAAATGTCAAGCCATGTATATATATATATATATATATATATATATATATACACACACAGTGTATACGTGTGTGTTTATATGTGCATATATACATTTTTATATATATTTATATAAAACACGGAAATGGACTGCACTCTCTTGCAAGTACACAGCTAAGTTTAAAAGCAAAAATGGATGAGTTAGTTACCGCATCTGGCCAAATGGGTCAGGCCCAAAAGCCACATCAAAGTCTCTCCCATCTTGGGTCCCTAATACAGCCAAACAATGCAAGCTCTCAATCAAACAATTTGGAAACCACCCAAGGGTGCACAGGTCTATTGTAATTTCCATAGACACATACAAAACATGGAAATGGACTGCACTTTTAAAGCTGGACCTGGTACACATCTTGTGACCCTGCAAAACGCACAGCCCTGGGTGCTCAATAGCACTCACATGCAGCTGCACATTCCCCAGAGACCCAGGCAGTTAACCCCCAGACAAGTCTGGGAGCAAAGCCCATAGGGAAAATTACAAAACAAATTAACACAACACACAGAGGAAGTCTGGCACTCACTTGCGCACACAGCTAAGATTAAAAGCAAAAAGAGTTAGTTACCGCATCTGGCCAAATTGGTCAAGCCCAGGAATCACATCAAGGTATCTCCCTACATTTACCCACCAATCAGCAAGCACAGACCAGGTGCTGAACCACAAATGGGTCGGCTCCTAAGCTTTACATTCATGCTTTTCAAATAAAGATAGCAAGAGAATGAAGAAAAAATGATAATAGGAGTAAATTAGAAAGTTACTTAAAATTGCATTCTCTTTCTGAATCCCTCTAAGCTTCAAAAAACATTATGCCTTTTCCAGATACAAAAAATATTTTTTATAGGTGTTAGGTGTTAGTTTCATGGGGGGAGTGTCAGGTCAGGCCGAAGCCTCCGGCCCACTGTATCACCTGGAGCAGATGTAGATTACCTGATAAGGATATCCTTAGAACAGACTCAGACCACGCAGCAATGATCCAAAACTATTCTCCTTTATTGAAAGACACACAACATGTCTTATAGACTACAATAACAGCAGATAGGGTAATTTGATGACACGTTATGGCCGCGTCATTTTACACAGTTATACACAGTGTTATGCTGGAAATTCACTAGCTCATAAACAATATCTATAGTCATAATAAGCAATGCATCTGCAAAAACAACAAGGTCGTTTGAACATCTTATAGAGATAGTACCCTCCCTGGCCTATAGCCCGGGACATCTGCAAGGTTAGCTGGCTTAGCAGAGTAAAATAACAAGCATATATTTCTGACTACAGAATAACCCATTATAATAAAGTTTAATCATTACAAGATGGATGCAAATGACAAAATGGCGCTAGTCAGGTCAACATTAACCCCTAACAATAGGTGACTTAAATTTAATTTCTTATCCTGTTGTTGATAGGTCTAAATATAATAAATTCAACTCAAATGAGATAAAGACTCTCAAACAAGTTTGAGGGTAACATTTTTAAGAGTTTAGAGGAAGCACTTGATTTGATTGACATATGGAGAAAATTGTATCCTGTAGATCAAGATTATACTTGTTTGTCAAAATTGTCTCATATGTTATTAAGAAGAAAAAAAGAATGGAAGCGAAAAGCGAAATAATTACCGGACAGATTGTCTGTTGTTTATACCAATTTTTGCTTTAGATCTCATACAAAGAATAAAAAAGAGTACCTTCAAATAGACCGAGAGTATTTAACAAATAGTGTCAGAGAGGATACTCAAAAAATGTATTAATATAATGAAGAAAGATTATATAAAAGGTTCAGGAAATGTTACAAAAGCAGCTGAACAGTTAGATATGTTAAATGCACCAGTGTCAGAGGAAGAAAGTATTAAGGTTGTCAATACTACATCCTTAAAGGGATACTAAACCCAAATGTTTTCTTTCATGATTCAGATAGAGCGTGCAAATTTAAGCAACTTTCTAATTTACTCCTATTATCATTTTTTCTTCATTCTCTTCTTATCTTTATTTGAAAAGCAAGAATGTAAAGCTTAGCGGCCCGGCCCATTTTAAGTTCAGCACAATGGATAGGGCTTGCTTATTGGTGACTACATTTAGCCACCAATTAGCAAGCAATACCCAGGTGCTGAACCAAAGATGGGACGGCTCCTAAGCTTTACATTCCTGTTTTTCAAATAAAGATAGCAAGAGAACAAAGAAAAGTTGATAATAGAAGTAAATTAGAAAGTTGCTTAAAATGACATGCTCTCACTGAATCATTAAAGAAAAAAATTGGTTTTAGTATCCCTTTAAAGGGACAGTCTATTCCACTTTTGCATACACAGTTATAATAATATATTTTCTACCTCTTGGGTGGGTGTACAAAGTCTGTACCCCTAGATATGCAGCGCGTTTTCTCAGCAGTTACGCTGTTTCTTGAGGCACCATATCTGGGGGTACAGGCTTTGTATACCCACCAGTTTTTTTTGTTTTTTTTTTGTTTTTTTGTTTTATAAATGTTTTTATTGAGGCAAAAAAACAAGTACAACAGTCACAGAGTGAAGGATAACATCACACGAGCAATAATACAGGTCTATAGTCACATACAATAAGATAACATTCGACAAAGTGTTAACCAGGGCACAATATTATCCCTCATCAAAGCCTCTATTTTAATGATTAAGGTCGCTAGTGTCTTCTGTATAATAGAGATCCACTCATGTGATCTGATAACTAGGGCTTATCTGAAGACATGTCATGGGATTCCAGAGAGTCCTCCTCATTGAGTATACAATAAAAAGATTGTAAGCCTAATCTAATCCTACTTGAATAACGTATAAATATTGTAGGTTTCTCATTACTACTATAATACCATATTGAGAGTTAAGAAAACTGCAAATTCAAACTAAACCCGCTTAAAAAAATTTGGAAAATACTAAACATTACATAATGTAGGACAATGTCATGTACAGAAATTAGACAATATAAAAAGACAAATAAGCAAAGTTTGTTTTCTCCTATCCGCATGTATTGCCTCTGAGTACTATTCACTTATGAGCCGCCACAGGTAAATCACAGTTCACACAAAAGCTAATAACAGGCACACAGCAAACAATAAATTCAAACTGTAATCTAGCAGACACAAAACATTTGCTCAGCCTTCTGAAAGATGAAGGTTGGAATGAGAACAATGCATGGTTAACCATAGATGTAAAATCGCTCTATTCTTCCATACCACACAAAGAAGGGATAAAAGCTGTCAGATATTTCTTGGTAAGATCAGGCCAATTTGAAGACGAACAAATTAGTTTTATACTACGGGTCACGAGTTATCTATTAACCCATAATTATTTCAACTTTGACGGTGTATTCTACCTCCAGAGATGTGGGACTGCTATGGGGGCCAAGTTTGCCCCCTCCTATGCCAACCTCTACATGGGTTGGTGTGAGCAGTCCCACATCTATGGAGATAGAAACCAACACAGACCTAATATCACCTTCTATAAAAGATTCATCGATGATCTTTTGGTGATTTGGCAGGGTGACACAACTGAAATTAATCAGTTTGTTGAAGAGTTAAATAATAACACCTTAGGACTAGGTTTCACGTTTGAGTTCAATACTAAGAACATCAATTACCTAGATGTAACATTGGTTGGGGCACCAGACAAAGGGAAAGGAAGTATAAAAACTAGCGTTTTTAGAAAGCCATCAGCAAAGAATACTATCTTGCACGCAAGAAGCAATCATACAAATAGGGTATTTAAAGCAATAAATAAAGGTCAGTTTGTGAGGACCTTGAGGAATTGCTCCACTAAATCCTCTTATGAAACTCAAGCTAACAAACTGGTCAGCAGATTAGTCTCTCGAGATTATCCTAAATCTATGGTTACTGCCATAAAAAAGGAGGCGAGCAAAAGAGATAGAGACACCATGCTATTACAAGGCAACAGAACTAAGCAGAAAGGGCAGATACAGAAAACCACTTTTTTGACTAAATACAGTGTGTTACGGTTACCCTTAGTCTCGCTGAGAGATGGACCGCTTAGTAGCCTGGATCCCTATTGCTAAAGAGGGGAGAAGCTGCTTTCCATAGTATTCTATATGAGTCTCGCAAATATAGAATAATCTCCCTTAGCTGCAGTACAGCTAGGATACCCTTCTGCCCACAAAAACGAGTCAACGCTGCGATTGAGGGTCAAACAAGAACTCAGGACTGGGATGCCCAGCCTGCTTTTTATTAAGGTTACATGCACACAGGGCACTCCCAGGGGGAGAGGGGGGGAAGCACAAAATCCCCCATCACACATTTAGATAGAGAGCACTGTCCTTTGACAGGCCACAATAGGATTACAGTACTTAAGATAACAAGTTTACAAGTTCATCTTATCAATTAGCAGTCTGGCTCCAGAGGTGATTAGACAATGGGATTGGTTATCACTAAACTTAGAGCTGAGGCCAGCAAACGTGTATTTAGGCAATAGTTTCTAAAAGCTGAAAAAAAAGAGTTAACTCTTTATGAAATGATACTTGTTACGGTTTTCTTGGAGCCCTTCTTAGGCGCTGGCTTGCTGGTTCAGGCATTGCTGCTGGGAAATAAGCTCTTCACAACAAAATAACTAATGCTTCTGTAACAGTGCTCCCTTTCTGTGGAACACTCTGGCAGACACGGTCTGACCCCTTTTCGGGGCAGACTAAGGCTGTCCAGACCGCTGGTTATGCGGGGCTGAGGTCGGTTTGTCTGGACAACCCGTCGGCGTTGCCATTCTGTTTCCCAGGTCTGTAAGTAATGGTGAAATTGAAGGGTTGCAACGATAAGCTCCAACGTAATAGCCTGCCGTTATCTCCAGAGACCCGGTTCAGCCACACCAACGGGTTATGGTCGGTGACCAGAGTGAACTCCTGACCATATAAATAGGGAGTCAATTTCTTTAATGCCCACACCAAAGCCAAACACTCCTTTTCGACCGCTGCATAGCTGACTTCGCGGGGCAGGAGCTTCCGGCTGATGTAGGCAACTGGATGCTCCCCTCCATCTTCGCCTACTTGGCTGAGGACAGCTCCCAGCCCGAACATGGAAGCATCTGTATGGACGATAAAACGTTTGTTAAGGGCTGGGGCCGCCAAGACAGGAGCGTTAATTAGAGCATTTTTGAGAGCCTGGAAAGCCGTTTCACAGTGGGGAGACCACAGGACCTGTCGAGGTAAGTTCTTCTTGGTCAAGTCAGTCAGGGGTTTGGCAAGTGTGCTGTAGTCTGGTACGAACCGTCTATAGTACCCTGCCGTGCCCAGGAAGGCTAGGACCTGAGTCTTAGTGATGGGGGTGGGCCAATTGGCGGCAGCTTCTATTTTGGCCGGCTCTGGTCGCTGCTTTCCACACCCCACCCGGTGACCCAGGTACTGTACCTCGGCCATCCCAAAGTGGCATTTTTCTGGCTTCAGAGTCAGGCCAGCAGCCCGGATCTGATCCAGAACCATTCCCACATGAGCTAAGTGGTCCTCCCAGGACTCACTGTGGATCGCTATGTCGTCCAGGTAGGCGCAAGCAAAACTCTGGAAGCCATCCAGGAGCCTATCCACCAAGCGCTGGAATGTAGCTGGGGCATTCTTCATCCCAAACGGCATTACCCTAAACTGATATAAGCCGAATGGGGTGACGAATGCCGACTTGGGGATAGCCTCCGGGGCCAGGGGAATCTGCCAGTAACCTTTGCAGAGGTCAATAGTTGTCAGGTAATTTCCCCTGGCTATACGATCGAGTAGCTCGTCTACCCTGGGCATAGGGTAAGCGTCCGTCACGGTATTTTCATTGAGCCTCCGATAGTCTACGCAGAACCGGGTGGTCCCATCTTTCTTGGGCACCAAGACAACTGGGGAGGCCCATGGACTATCGGAGGGCTCAATTACCCTGAGCTGGAGCATCTCATCGATCTCCTTCTTCATTCCTGTCCTAACTGCTTCGGGGATTCGGTACGGAGCCTGGCGCAAGGGAGCTTGTCCCGGAGTATCTACCTGGTGGGTGGTTAAAGTAGTGTACCCTGGCTTCGGGGAGAAGGTGAGGTGTTTGGACTGGAGGAGTTGGTTGAGCTGCTCCCTTTCAGTGGGGCTAAGTCGGTCCCCTATCTGAACCTGCGCCACTATACCTGTGGGGAGACTCTTTTCTAATAGGTCTGGAATGGGTAAACTGTCGGGGTCTTCCTGAGGGGAACAACATACGGCCGTCACGTTCTCTGGTCGCTCAAAATATTCCTTGAGCATGTTTACATGGAATGTCTTTCTAAGATTGTTGTCATGGCAGCTAGCTATCACATAAGTGGTGTCTCCCCTTTTCTCTACGATCTGGTAGGGACCCTGCCAGGACGCCTGCAATTTGTCTGTCTTCACCGGCTTAAGTACTAACACCTTTTGTCCTATGGTGAAGATTCTCTTTCGGGCCCCCCGATCGTACCATACTTTCTGTCTTCTCTGGGCCAACTGGAGATTAGCCCGCACGGATTTGGCTAATTGCTCCATTCGGTCCCTGAGTTCCAGCACGTATGGCACAATGGGGACACCGTCAGCCTCCAACTCTCCCTCCCAGTGCTCCCGGATCAGGTTTAGGGGTCCCCGTACCTTTCTTCCGTAGAGCAACTCGAAGGGAGAGAACCCTGTCGTTTCCTGGGGCACCTCCCGATAAGCAAATAGGAGGTGCGGCAGGAAGCGTTCCCAGTCTCGGTATTCCTGAGTGAACGTCTTGAGCATTTGCTTGAGGGTCCCATTGAACCTCTCACACAGCCCGTTCGTCTGGGGGTGGTATGGGGAGCTCAGGAGGGACTTAATTTTGCAAACCTGCCAGAGTTGTTGGGTTAATTCAGCCGTAAATTGGGTGCCTCGGTCGGATAGGATTTCTTTTGGAAATCCTACCCGGGAGAACACCTGTACTAGTGCATTCGCTACCGTATCCGCTTGTATGTTGGATAGGGCGACAGCCTCTGGGTACCTGGTAGCGTAGTCCACTACGGTAAGAATGAAGCGCTTACCGGAGGGACTAGGGGTAGCCAGTGGTCCCACTAGGTCAATAGCAACCCGGCTGAAGGGTTCCTCTACAATGGGCATATTTACTAGCTGGGCTTTAGGGTGATCGCCTCGCCTTCCTACTCGTTGACACACATCGCAGGTGTTACAGTAAGTTCTAACGTCAACGTGCACCCCTGGCCAAAAGAACGTGTGAGTAATGCGGTGTAGGGTACGGGTTACGGCTAGGTGGCCTGCTAAGGGGATGTCGTGGCCTATTTTGAGGATTTCTTGACGGTATTTGTGGGGCACTACCAGCTGTCGCCTACGCTGTCCCCTTTTCTCTGTCCAGCGGTATAGTTTCCCTTTTTCCCATAAGAATGTTTCGTTATCTGCCCCGCCCCCTCCGGTCTCTGCTTGTTCCCGGTACTTTTGTAAGGTCGGGTCAGTCTTAGACTCTGCCTCGAAAGCATCTGGGGTGTCCCAGGGTATGGGGCCTAACCTGTCAGGCAAGGTCGGGGTAGGTCTTACCTGTGTCTCCCGCACTGGTGAGAGCTCTCGCTCCGTCCGGGCTTGGGCCCGTGTAGTCACTGGGTCCGCCTCGTTGTTGCATACTGGAGCATAGGCAGAAGTCATGGGGCCCAAATCGTTGCCCAGTAGTACTTCGGCAGGTAAATTATCCATTAGGCCCACGTTCACAGCCCCCTTTCCCGCTCCCCAATCAAGATGCACTTTAGCTGTTGGAATTTTGTACACATCCCCCCCCGCCACTCTAACGGCCACAGTCTGTCCGGATCGCTTGTGCTCTGGCACCAAATGACTCTGTACCAGCGTGATAGTAGCCCCTGTGTCTCGCAATCCCTCGGTAGATCGCCCCTCGAGCCATACCCTCTGCCGATGGTGCTGGCGGTTATCTGAGGCAGCATATACAGGGTCTGCCTCGTGAAGCGGCCCCACATATCCCTCCATAGGGGCCTCTTGGTTAACACAGAGGGCCCGGGCCGGACGATAGGACCGAGAGGGGTAATTGTAATTCCTGGGTGTCTGGTGCGTATTAAGGGGGCAGCTAGCCATGAAATGCCCTGGTTGCTTGCATCGGTGGCAAGTCGGTCTGGGACGCTCAGAGCTGTTATTGGGTGGTCCTGAGTGTCGGACGGGCCCTGTGGGCACCGGGGCTCGGAATTCAGCACGAGGGGGTGCACGGTAAACCTCTCTGGGTTCGACCCTGGAGCTCGGTAGTTCATGGGTTCGTGAAGACGGGAGTCATAATGTTCATCGGCCAATTTGGCTGCTTCTTCTAAGGTAGAAGGCCGCCTGTCTCGCAGCCATTCCTTCCCTTGCTGTTCCATGCCATTATAAAAATGTTCTAAGAGAAACAATTGTAAAATTTCCTCCCCAGTCACCGCTTTACTTCCGCTCAGCCAGTGATTTGCCGCTCTCCGCATTCGGTGCGCCCATTCCATATGGGTATCGTTAGGCTTCTTTTCCGTGCCCCGAAACTGTCGGCGATACGTGTCCGGAGTTACAGCGTACCGTCGCAACAGTGTCTCCTTAACTAGCTCATACTGTGTCACTTCCTCAGCACCCAGAGTACGAAAGGCTTCCAGGGCTCGCCCGGATAGTTTCCCAGACAATATCGTGGGCCACTCTCTGTTGGGAATCTGGTGCAGGGCACATTGCCTTTCGAAGTCCGCCAAATATTCATCAATCCCTGTCTCGCTCTCTAGAAAGGGTCGAAATGCCGCATAGGGTATCTTGGGCCTCCCAGCATTTTCGACAGGGATGATTACCTGCGGGGCTTCAGCATTGTGGTGTGCATTCGCTAGGTTGAGTTCGTGGGCTCGAGTCTCTCGTATATCGTCGTCCGCCTCCGCCATCAACTGCTGTACCAATTCCATGGAGGGGTTCGGCCCGTATAATGAGAGCCTTTCCCGAACAATCCTGGTTTTTTCGTCACTAATCGTGGTCGGTGTTTCCGCCATTGTGAAGCTCTGATCCAGTTCGGTCAATTCTGCGATCAGATCTCTCCTCGGCCGGTTGCTGGCGTACCCCCCTCTGCTTTCAAGTAAATCCTTTAGGGTTGTACGCTTCAATTTTTCGTAAGCGCTCTCCATCCGTTCTGTACCTCTCCTAGGAAATCCAGGAAAATCCCGCCGCTGCCGCCAAATGTTACGGTTACCCTTAGTCTCGCTGAGAGATGGACCGCTTAGTAGCCTGGATCCCTATTGCTAAAGAGGGGAGAAGCTGCTTTCCATAGTATTCTATATGAGTCTCGCAAATATAGAATAATCTCCCTTAGCTGCAGTACAGCTAGGATACCCTTCTGCCCACAAAAACGAGTCAACGCTGCGATTGAGGGTCAAACAAGAACTCAGGACTGGGATGCCCAGCCTGCTTTTTATTAAGGTTACATGCACACAGGGCACTCCCAGGGGGAGAGGGGGGGGAGCACAAAATCCCCCATCACACATTTAGATAGAGAGCACTGTCCTTTGACAGGCCACAATAGGATTACAGTACTTAAGATAACAAGTTTACAAGTTCATCTTATCAATTAGCAGTCTGGCTCCAGAGGTGATTAGACAATGGGATTGGTTATCACTAAACTTAGAGCTGAGGCCAGCAAACGTGTATTTAGGCAATAGTTTCTAAAAGCTGAAAAAAAAGAGTTAACTCTTTATGAAATGATACTTGTTACGGTTTTCTTGGAGCCCTTCTTAGGCGCTGGCTTGCTGGTTCAGGCATTGCTGCTGGGAAATAAGCTCTTCACAACAAAATAACTAATGCTTCTGTAACACAGTGATCAGTTTGGGGAAATTTGTGACATTATCTCCAAACACTTTCCATTACTAATGGCGGATGAGGGCCTTGTCGACACAGTAAAGAAAGGGCTGCCGGTTTGCATTCAAAAGGGGCACTACCATCGGTAATAAGCTCCTACACAACTTCGCAATACAAACACCAGAGCACAAAACACATGGTTAACTACAAGGGGAGTTTTTAGATGCCACTACTAAGATTGCATTGCTTGCAAACATCTTTCTCCTGGCAGTGAGTTTACCAGTACAACCGGTGAACATTTTGTGCATGACAGATGTTACAATTGCAGAGCCACCTATGTGGTTTATGTATTGACGTGCTCCGACTGTAACCTACAATATGTAGGTATGACTACACAAGAGGTCAGATCAAGAATACGGGAGCACGTCAATAACATTAAACAGGGCACACTCACAACGTCACTAATAACACACTTCTGCCAACTGCATGATAAAAGTCCAAAAACCCTCAAATGGACCATTCCCAAACACATCTTACCCCCAATCAGGGGAGGAGACAGGTCGTCCCTTTTGGCAAGAGAAGAAGTATATTGGATTTTGAAGTTAGGCACAAGATGGCCCTCTGGACTCAATAGTGAATTTGACTTAATCAATTTTTGGAAATAAATTCTATTAGAGTCTAACCCCTGAGTAACATTAATATCACTACTATTATTATCATTATCATGATTTTGTTCATTATTTTGTATATTTTCATTAGGGATCCCCATATTTTACAATGACAGAAATACTAACTAGTATTCAGTTTTGACACAACCTAAATCTAGTTTTGACACAAACTGACATTTAGACTGTGGTTTTATTTGAGGTTAATTAATTACTCAAATTCACAAATAAGTATGTATTCATTTTACAAGTATGTATTTATTCAAGCAAAACCACAGACTAAAGTCATACAGTTATCATATGCTAGTGCAGGAAAATTTAAAAGGTCAATGAGTATTCTATATTATTAATATTAAACCAAGTTCTTTTTGCCACTCTAAAACATACCCTTTTAAATTTAAATTTAAATTTAAACACAAATATAATTTTCCCTAGAAAGAAAGAGAATAAGTATTATCTGAATGTACTAATCCAACAGGTAATAATTAGAATGCTTTAAATCATTTAAATGAATGAATTTACTAATACAGTACCTAGAGTGAATCACTCACCAACCCGCTATGGGGTAAAAACATTAACGTCAGCAATAGTGACTCACCACTTCATAGATAGGTTATTTATGATGAAGAGAAAAATTCTTATTTTCAAAATTACTTATTTTTATTATAATTTGATATAATTATCACTATTTTTTCTTTAAGTATCTTATATGAGTCAGAAATACACTAGCTTGAGCTTTGTTTATATTGAATATATTGAATGCACAAGGATCAATGTAATTGCAGCAAAAAAGGGGTGTGTATTGTTTTACCCTATAGGAGGCAACCTTTGCCTTTTTAAACCCAGAGTAATGGTCACTTAACATGCTATGACTATGGCAGACTAAGCCTAAACGCGTCAGCAGCAGTGACCACTACCCTGAGCTGCAGCTTTGAGAATCTGTAACCCAAGAGCTGTCGCTATTTGTTTTAAACGAATAAAAGCCTTTGGATTTACCTACAAGACACCGGGACTCCTGACTCTATCTTTTCAATATAAAAAGACAAGTTGATCATATTTAGGCTCAAGAAACAACAGTGCCAGTCTAGGTCACATAAGGGAGACCAGCAAACAATCTTACGTTGGTTCTACCTTAGTTTAAAGATTAAATAAGACAAAATTGCAGCATCTAACAGGTTATATGTAGGAAGGATAGATATATATATGTAGATATAACGGTGATATTCTTGTTATTAGGACCCAAGAAACCGCAGTGACTTCTTGGACAGGGCAGAGACTACGTAACTCTGCCAAACGGGGATGGGGGGGGAATGTAAGAGGGAAATTACGAAGTCATTCCCGTACTGAGATTAAAAATGTGGGTATACACGTCCTCTAAACATATATATCAAGAGGGGTCAGTCAATAGCATGTCCTTTGCTTTAGATTATTTGAGTGTGTACCTCTCCTTAATATCCTAGGGGACAGACAGTAGCCTGTAAACTACTTAAACATAGGATAGATACCTATCTAAGCAAACCTCACAATGTATAGCAGGCCTACCCTAGATAATATAACTACTCGTGGGTGACCTGGGTATCTCAAGCAGTCAGCTTAATGTATAGCAAATGGCTAAGAGGTTAATATGAATACACACTGTGCATATCTAAGGAAATATATAGTACGTTGTAGCAGGCATACTAACAAGTTACAAATCTATATTTGAGGCCCTAGGGCTATTATAGCAATATAACTATTCTCATAGGAGTATTAATTAGTTAAACTCACTGAGAGATACATTTACTTGCTCTAGTGGTTAAATCAATAGGCGTTACAGTATGACCGCAGCCCATTAAAACTGCATAATGAGCATAATAAAATTCTTGCAGTTGCAACACAATTAAGCAGTGATGGAATAGGCTCTAAAATTGACATGAGAGTGTTGAAGGAGTCTTAACTTAGAATATGTCTATAGGCTACTTTCATCATGTGAGAATGGCTCTACCTAAAATATACAGCTCATAATAGTCGCACAAGACCCAGAGATAAAACAAGAGAAATACATCACACATCTTGACAAGTAAGAGGCGGAATGTTACTGAACATCAATATTATGAGTCCGGGTAGATATGTAATCACAGGGTAATGACATCTTGTCGTATCCAGCGGCCGCAGTGAAGTGACAAGTCCCAATCTCATGCAGCAACAATAAATACATTTTAAGGTCTCCCAGAGAGAGTCTCAGGCGGTATTGCAATCATGAAGCAGGAGAAGTGGTCAAGCTACATAAGGATTTTACCGTGTATTAGTCCCCGCAGTCTCAATAAAACTGCTCAGATACTTATAAGTTTTGCTAGTAGGATCTGCCTAACCCGTTTGCATGCGAGCAAAACCCTCAGCCCTTACATGAAACCAAACAGCTCGTGGGACCCAAGGAGAGTGGTAGCACATAGCCGGTGCTTTTGAGGGCCCGTGCAACACTCCCAGCAGAATCGCCGCATTGAATCCGCAGAGCTGGTAGCAGAGAGAAGCGAGCATAGCAAAGTGTGAGCGCTGCATTGCTGTACAAAGCCTGCCCCCATGTGCAAGTGGCCATGCTGCATTTCCTCCTCGGCGTGCAAGGTGTCTGTGGCGGCAGAGGGAAAACGGATCCCTATCTCGAGGCCCTCACTCACAAGCATCAGTGATGGAGAACGTGCCTGGAGAGCTGCGATACACTGTGACTCCGGTGCTGCACCGCGTTCCTCTACAGTGGTAACGCGGTGTATTCTTGCCACTTGCAGTGTGTCAATGAAAGCATCTAGTCTCTCAAGCATCCTCCTCCCATGCTCCTCCAGTAAATCCCTGATAGCGGCATATGGGATTTGTATCTCCATGTCGGGCAGCTGTGAACCAACCCTCAAAATGGCGCTTTAGTGTGTGGCAGGCAGATCCGCTACAGTTCCTTAGCTCAGTACTGTACTCACAACCTCCAATTTTGTATCAGCATGTCCCAGGTTTCTTCCTGTGTTAATACTCTATAGCTGTGGCATTTATGGTCAGGGTTCCCATTGCCTATAAGGGTATATTAGAAGCTGCATACACGGAGCTCCCAGAACATGCGACCATCTTGGTTGCTGGGTAACTCCGCCACTACCCACCAGTTTTTAACACTGTATTGTTTGTATTTTATATGGTTTTAATAAATCATTTTTTGAACTACAAACAGTGTTTACAAGCCTTAATTGCCAGGTGCACATTTGTGTTGGGCCTATTGTTTGGTTCATCACTGTGAGTGTGTTTGAGTTGTCCCTGGACCACGTGCAGCTGTCGGGAGGAGGTGAGCTGACACACCTTTATACTGCGTCTACTAGCAAATAAGGGTGCTCTATGGAAATGTGAGTACCCTGTGTTTATTTTCTATCTGATTTGTCTATATGGTGACTGATACACACATGAGGCGCCTCTCTTATATTTGCTAGATGCTGTTGTTCTAATAAAAGTTATAGCTGTTTCAATAGTGTAAGTATGCACAGTGCACCAGCATTTTAAACACATAACTTGCCTAAAGTGCTTGTGCCTTCTAGTAATGACTCAAATGAATTGCTGGCATGATACAAGCCCCACTGGTGCTCTGAGCAGCTACAGTTTTTGAAATGCTTGTGCACTGACACTATCTCTAGCTATGCTTCACATGCATGTGCAGAGAAAAATGTTAACACTAAAATGGTGATAACTTTTACTAGAAGCATTTTTGCCAATACATTTATATTGCAATTGTGTTTCTATTCAAATATGTAATTCATCTATGTGCATTTAAATGTGTCCCTTTAATAATTAATGGCTTTGGGGTTGATTTAACAATGTGCAGGCGGACATGATCCGCTGTAGCGGATAATGTCCGCCGCACATCAATTAATGCCGCCAGCGTATTATCATTGCACAAGCATTCCTTGTGAAATGCTTGTGCAATGCCTCCCCCTGCAGATTTGCGGCCAATCGGCTGCTAGCAGGAGGTGTCAATCAACCCGATCGGGCTGATTGCTGTCCGCCGCCTCAGAGGAGGCAGACGAGTTAAAGAGAAGCAGTCTTATGACCGCTGCTTCTTAAAGGGACAATAAACCCAATTTAAACCCCATTTACTTCTATTATCCAATTTGCTTCATTCTTTAGATATCCGTTGTTGAAGAAATAGCAATGCACAAAGGTGAGCCAATCACACAAGGCATCTATGTGCAGCCACCAATCAGCAGCTGCTGAGCCTATCTAGATATGCTTTTCAGCAAATTATATCAAGAGAATGAAGCAAATTAGATAATAGAAGTAAATTAGAAAGTTGTTTAAAATTGCTTGTTCTATCTGAATCATAAAAGAAAAAATTTGTGTTTAATGTCCCTTCAACTTACATTTCCAGCAAGCCGGAACGTACAGCGGTAGATAGCAGCATTCGCTGCTTGGTAAATCTACCCACTAATCTCCTCTGAAGTGAAATTAGAAAGAGGTACATGGTAAGGCTGCCTGGTGTCCCCATTGTTTTTTTATTTTGGTGCTAGAACTTCTTGCAATAATGCTCAGACTATCAATTCCAGGTATCGAAATAGAAAACAGCAAAATTCAGTTGGCTTTATATGCAGACAATTAAAAGGATATGAAATCCAATTTTTTTCTTTCATGATTTAGATTAGAGCAGGCAATTTTAAGCAACTTTCTAATTTACTCACATTATCAATTTAAAAAGCAGAAATGTAAGCAAGCTCGCATTCGCATTGCTGTCAAATTTTAATACCAGCGCACATTAGCATGTGCTGGTATGACTCAGTGGAGCGCTAATATCGCTTTTGTAGAAGTGATATTTAGCGCTCCACTTGTAATCTGGCCCTATATATGGCAGTGTCCCAAAATTAGGCAACATTGGGAACAGGTATGTTTTTTTTTTTGTGTAAAATTTGTAAATACAAAATTAAAAACTTAATTTGGGGAACATTTTATTTTTTTATAGAATTGAAGTTAAAGGGACACTTAAGTCAAAATGAACTTTCATTATTCAGATACAGCAGGTAATGTTAAACAACTTTCCAATGTACTTCCATTAATAAAATGTGCACAGTCTTTTTATATTTAAACTGTTTGAGTCACCAGCTCCTAGTGAGCATGTGCAAGAATCCACAGAATAAACGTGTATGTATTTGTGATTGGCTGATGGCTGTCACATTATACATGTATGCATTTGTGATTGGCAGTTGGCTGTCACATGGTACAGGGGGAGTGGAAATAGACATAACTTTTAAAATTGTCAGAAAAAAAAGCTACTACTCATTTGAAGTTCAGACTAAGGGGCCTATCTATCAAGCTCCATATAAAGCTTGAGGGCCCGTGTTTCTGGTGAGCCTTCAGGCTCGCTAGAAACACCAGTTATGAAGCAGCGGTCTAAAGACTGCTGCTCCATAACCTGTCCGCCTGCTCTGAGGAGGCGGACAGACATCGCCGCAATTCAACCCGATTGAATACGATCGGGTTGATTGACACCCCCTGCTAGCGGCTAAATGGCCGCAAACCTGCAGGGGGTGGGGTTGCACCAGCAGTTTACAAGAGATGCTGGTGCAATGCTGAATGTGGAGAGAGTATTGCTCTCCGCATTCAGTGATGTCTGTTGGACATGATCCACTGATCGGATCATGTCGGACAGACACATAATAAATAGGCCCCAAAGTGCTTTTGTATTGTCTTGTTATCGTGCATTTGTTGATTATGCAAATCTACTGTGTTGACTGGTCCTTTAACCTTTTAATGCCGTTATGCCGTTCTATTCCGTTATAATTACACTGGGCTTTAAAGCCACTATGACGGAATAGAACGTCATAGCCAACGGCTGTCCTGAAGCCTTCTGTGCTTCCAGGATTTGATTGCGGTCTGTAGGACGTTCCTAGGGTTGTAGGGACACACCACAGACGCAATCTTGTGATTGCGTGGTTTCAATTTGTCTACATCGGAACAGTTGTTCCGATGTAGACACTTTAACCCTGTCGCGAAAGTGATAATAAAGAAATATATTCACTAAGCTTTTCCCTCAATAAGACAGTTAAAAGGTGAATTATGGGTCCAGATTGTAAAAGAAGTTTATGATGTACTCAAAAACCCTAACAATAAGGTAGAATTCACTTGCTATCTCAATGTATTTTTAATTTGTCTTTTAATGTTACTGCTAATGTGAAAGGATTTTATTACAGGACAGGAGACTCCTATTTTGCTTTATCTTTCTTTACTACTACCAATGCTGCCTTTAAAAGCATGACAGATAGATACAGTACATAACAGAACATAAACAGTTAACATTACATAAAAAAGGTATGCCAAATATAATGGACCAATAAGAATAAATGTGGAGAAGAAGAACCAATCAGCTCTGTCGTAGTGACCATAAAGGGACCAATGACCCCCAATTATTCCTCTTTCTTTTGCTGCTATAGGACAGTTAAGTAGTGCAGCTTTAATTGTGATTTAATTGTGTATTGTTTTAATTTCGTTGTCATTTTCTCTTATATTTCCTTTACATATTTTACTCCTTCTGTTTTTTATTATTACTGCTCCGCTTTTTACAAAATATTTATTTTTTTCTTTCATTTTTTATGTTTCTCCCCTTGTGAACTCTTTCTTTTTTTCCCTTTTTTCTTTGCTTACCGCTCGTGCTCCTGCGCTCTTGGTTTATTCCCTTAGGCTCCAGAATGCCGGTGGCCATTTTCTCTCCTTAGTTCCCGCCCTGGGACATTAAAGCATCCCTTCTCTTTTACCTCAGCAGTCTTCATTTGACTCGACAAGCATCGCAACATTTCCCTACATTGTACATCGTTTTACTCAATTTAATTTGTCTCTCAGATTTATTTTCAGCAGTTATCTCCAGCTTTACACACTTCATTATTATTATATGTTCTATATACTGGTTTATTCAAATTGGTATTTTACACATAATATTACAATGTCTTCGCCTCACACTAGTCCTCTCACTGAGAAATCAGTGCAAGCTATGATTGACTCTTCTATGCCAAACTTATTTCATTATTTTAATTCACAAATGAGTGTATTACTAGAAGCTATTCAAGCTCCCCCTCCTTAAACAATCCCGCTCGTCAGAGTGGTTTCCCTCTAAGGATGTTTATGAATTTGTGGAACATTGGATCAGATGCCCCCTTAAAAGAGAAGTTAAAAATAAGATGCAGGCAGAATCATCTCACCCTAATTTACTGAATAATACTGCTATCACCCCTGAAGTTGACCCCAAAATTGTCAAATTTATTTCTACTCCAGGATTTAAGGTTAAAAAAGGTCTTAACAGATCATGGAAGATTTGTCAAGACAAGTTCCTGGATTCCATTGGTCCTCTTACTAAAATCCTAGAACTTACAAATGAAGCAGTTGAAAATTATTCTTCTCTTGACCCTACAATGGTCAGCAAATGGCTCCAAAGAGGTTTGTGTCATATTGTTAACGCCAATACTGCTATTGCTACTGAGAGAAGGAAATATATTCTTCGAAAAATTGACCATAAACTTACTGATATAGCCTTGTCAGAGTTGGGCTCTTATGCTAAGGGCCTTCTCTTTGTAGATGAATTTATTAAAGAGATTAATAATTATGTGAGCACTTTTTCCTCTCTCAATAAGGCTAAGACTTCTATGAAAAAAATTCCTAAATCAAAACCGTGTTTTTGACAGAGCTGGGAAAGGAAGGGGTCGCTTTCCTGGCACATCATATAACATCTACATACCCCAATTTCAATACAACAATCAAAGACACGTTTCAGAAAACTCATCCATACACTCATTTTTCCCCTCATGTTCCAGACCCTGGCAGTCTAGGGATTTCAGGTAACGAGCCCGCTGAAGACCATCTCAGGTAAGATTTCCTGTATCTCACAAAACTTTTTCTCACTCAAGAATTGGGGGAAGACTTTCTCATTTAAAAAACTGTGAAGTTATTACTTCAGATCCCTGGATTCTAAATACAATTCAGGGACTTCAAATAGAATTTTCTTCCATTCCCATACAAATTGTCCTTCCCCATCTCATACATTTTTCCCATCAAGACAGACAATGCCTTCAGGACAGGGACTGGTTCTAAAATTTCAATGGAACAATCACACATGGCAATTCACATGCCTTCCCTTTGGCCTTTCTTCCACCCCTTGGGTATTTACCAAAATAATAAAACCGATTGTTTCCTGGCTTTGCCTTCGCGGAGTCAGACTTTAAGTTTACCTGGACGATATCTTGATTATTAATCAGGATCGTCATTCCCTTCTCAATCTCTAACTTTTCTAGATTTTCTTATAGACACAAAACTATCTACTTTCTTCCCCAAAAAAAAACAAAAACATAAAAAAAGAAATTTCCTGTACTCTACTCAAAGACCTTATTTCTCTCAGGATGGTGGCTCGGCTTGTAGGCTTATTATAATCCTTGATTCAAGCCATTTATCCTGCTCCTCTACATTATCGAGCCCTTCAAAGGTTAAAAATTTTCTACCTCCAGAAAGGTTTTCCCTACTCTCACAAAATACCACTTTCTCTCTAAGCTAGACAAGAACTCTCATGGTGTCTCAACCACATAGAAGCCTGGAATGGGAGAGCCATTTTTGGTTTGATCCTGGATTTAGTCATTGAATCAGATGCCAGTCTTTCTGGCTGGGGTGCCAGATGTGGTCCTTCCATTACAGGTGGGAAGTGGTCCTCCAAAGAAAAAAGCCCTTCCATAAATTGTCTATAACTTCTTGCTGGTTCTTTCGCTATCAAGAGTTTTTCTCATTTCAATCATCCTATTACCATTCTGCTGCAAATAGACTATATTTCCGCAGTTCAATACCTAAATCGTCTTGGAGGTACCAAGTTGAAAGCTCTTTCACACATCACAAAATAATTAATTGATTTTTGCCTAGCCCAGAATATTGTTGTGAAATCAGAGTATTTTCCTGGACTGTCAAACTCTGCTGCAGATTGAGGTTCCAGATTTCTCAAAGACTTGAGCAACTGGAAACTCAATCAATCAGTTTTCCATCGCCCCCTTCTTCTCTGAGGCCCTCTCTCAATAGACCTCTTTGCGTCTCGCCTCAATTGCCAAATTCGTCCATTTTTCAGCTGGCACCCAGATCCAGAGGCTCAAGCAACGGATGCTTTTCTCCAACCGTGGCCTCTGTCCGGAGCGTACCCTTTCCTCCTTTTGTCATGATCACCAATTTCCTTTCCAGAGTATGTCAGGAATCGATCTCCCTTTTTCTAATCACTCTCTTTTGGCCCTCCCAACCTTGGTTTCCTTCCCTCTTGGAGATGGCAATAGAGATTCCTCTTCTCCTCCATCTTATCCCGGATCCCCTCAAAGACCCGAATGACTGTCCTCACAGTCTAGTCCTTCAAGGATCCCTTCAACTTCTGGCTTGGAAGATATCAGGAATCCCTCCCCTATCTCTGGCCTTTCGTCAAGAGCTATCCTACTTCTCGGGGAATCCTTGACTCCAGGTACCCACAAATCCTATTCGGCAGCCTGGGCCAATGGAATTGTTGGTGCTTGGAAAGGAATCCGGATTCCTTTTCAGCATCTCTAGCTCAAATAATTAATTTCCTTTCTTCTCTCTTTGAGTCAGGTCTTGCATATAGGACTATTCATTTAATTAGATCTGCTATTTCTTCTTGCCATTCTCTTATTAATAACTTGTCTGTGGGTCATCATCCTCAGATTGGTAAAATCCTTAAAGCTATAAGAATTAAACATCCCTCTATTCCCAAACACTCTCATTTTTGGGATGTAGATTTGGTTCTTTTCTTTCTCAATTCTTGGCCTTCTAATAAATCTCTTTCTTTAAAACAACTAACTTGTAAACTTGCTACCCTTCTTTGCCTCCTTTCCTTTAAAAGAGTTTCGGATGTCAGAGCTATTGATTTCAATTCTATTTCCTTTTCCCCTGAAGGCTTAACATTCTTTATTTCTCGTAGAACTAAACCTTTCTCCTCTACCTTATTTTATCCTTACTTCCCTTCTTCTCCTAATCTCTGTGTGGTCAACTGCTTTCAAGAGTATGTTAAAATAACTAATTATTTTCGTTCCCCCGCATCTTCTAATCAGCTTCTTTTATCTTTTGTTTACCCTTTTAAACTGGTATGTTTCACCTCCATTGCTCGCTGGGTTAAGTGGATCATGAAAGAAGCTGGAGTAGACTCCATTTTTTCTGCTCATTCCATTCGAAGCTCTGCTGCCTCTAAAACTTTTATCAAATCAGCTTCTCTTCAGGATATACTTAATGTTGCGGACTGGTCCTCTGACTCCACCTTTCGTCAGTTTTATTTCAAACCGATTTCTCATCCTTCTTCCATTTTATCTCAGCTTTAAACTAGCAAAATAGGAGTCTCCTGTCCTGTAATAAAATTGGGATTTTATTAAGGACAAGGAGACAATTATTTTAAGTTTTGTCCCCCCATGATGTGATTTTTTGTTATGTCTTTTTTTTTTTTAAATGAAGTTTTTTATTGAAAGTGTTAAACCATATACAGCATATGTTAATACTAAGTGTAACAATATGTAAAAACATAGGAAAAAACAAAAAGAATAGAAAAATTAAAGATGGTAGTATAGCTTTTTCCAGTATGACAGTATACAAGTAAGAGTCTATGTCAGTCTGTATTTTCTCCACCTAACCATTGAGGAGATCTCAATGAGATGGTATGTTCAGTATTGTTATGTCTTTTATATTACTAACTATATATTTATTCACCTAGCTCCTACAATCTAAGGTGTCTTCGCATGCCAAGAATCTGCATTGTTACAAAGTATCCTTGTCTCCTTCATCCTGGTTGTCTTCAGTTCAAGCACCTTCTCAAGCATCTTCCATCCAAGTTTGGTTTATCCTCCCCCCCTTCGACCAAGTTCAGAATGAGGTTTTTCCTTGGAATTGTCATGATGTTTGCACTGTTCCTGTTTGTCCTTTTTATGAATTACTTTTTTTTGTTCATCTCAGCAGCAAATCTGAAAGAGGAACACTTGGGGGCCATTGGTCCATTTATGGCCACTATGACAGAGCTGATTGGTTCTTCTTCTCCACATTAATTCAGAAGTTATTCTCATTGGTCCATCATATTTGCCATATATTTTTTCTGTAATGTCAACTCTTTAAGTTCTGTTATGTACTGTATCTATCAGTCATGCTTTTAATGGCTGCATTGGTAGTAGTAAAGAAAGATAAAGCAAAATACTTGTCTCCTTGTCCTTAATAAAATCTAGATTATTCTTACACTAAAGCTAGGATAATCCCAATTGTACTTCATTATTTTAACTTATAATAATAATTAATTAAAAGTTATATTTTAAAGTATTCTTTCTATATTACCATCATAACAATGATTTTGTTTGTGTGTAAACTTACTTTATGTTGTATATTTCAACTAAGTGTATCTTAGTATATTTTTAAGCTTAAACACACACCTTTGCTCTAATACAGTGAGCACAGGTTTTTCAGCATTTTGTTTTCCTTACTTGCTTATGACTAGAGGTCACAATTTAAGACTTGAGGAAAGGAGAATTAATCTCCTGCAACAGAAACATTTTTTTCACTGTAAGAGCAATACAATTGTGGAACTCATTACCAAAGGAAGTAGTGAATGCCAATACCTTAGATACATTTAAAAATGGTTTGGATACATTTCTGGCTAGAAACACAATTCAGGGATATGATTGCTTGTGTTAAATGGGTCACCTTTTAATGTGATTGATTTAAGCTCAACTGGAGCTTTTTTGTAGATAGATTAGATTTGTATAGGTTGAACTTGATGGACTTCAGTGTTTTTTCAACCTCATCTACTATGTTACTATGTTACTTCACTTTACTATTTTACAATGATATGTATGTATTATAATGTATAAGAAGAAGAAAAAAAAGTACATTTTCAAATTTGTCAGAAAAAAATCTACTGCTATTTTAAAATTCAGATTAAGTGCTTTTATATTGTCTTTTTATTATGGACTTTTGATTATGCAGTTCTACTGTATGAGAACACCCTAATGCAGCACACAATCAAATAACATAATTTATGTAAGAACTTACCTGATAAATTCATTTCTTTCATATTAGCAAGAGTCCATGAGCTAGTGACGTATGGGATATACATTCCTACCAGGAGGGGCAAAGTTTCCCAAACCTCAAAATGCCTATAAATACACCCCTCACCACACCCACAAATCAGTTTAACGAATAGCCAAGAAGTGGGGTGATAAAAAAAGTGCGAAAGCATATAAAATAAGGAATTGGAATAGTTGTGCTTTATACAAAAAAATCATAACCACCAAAAAGGGTGGGCCTCATGGACTCTTGCTAATATGAAAGAAATGAATTTATCAGGTAAGTTCTTACATAAATTATGTTTTCTTTCATGTAATTAGCAAGAGTCCATGAGCTAGTGACGTATGGGATAATGACTACCCAAGATGTGGATCTTTCCACGCAAGAGTCACTAGAGAGGGAGGGATAAAATAAAGACAGCCAATTCCTGCTGAAAATAATCCACACCCAAAATAAAGTTTAATGAAAACATAAGCAGAAGATTCAAACTGAAACCGCTGCCTGAAGTACTTTTCTACCAAAAACTGCTTCAGAAGAAGAAAACACATCAAAATGGTAGAATTTAGTAAAAGTATGCAAAGAGGACCAAGTTGCTGCTTTGCAAATCTGATCAACCGAAGCCTCATTCCTAAACGCCCAGGAAGTAGAAACTGACCTAGTAGAATGAGCTGTAATCCTTTGAGGCGGAGTTTTACCTGACTCAACATAAGCATGGTGAATTAAGGATTTCAACCAAGATGCCAAAGAAATGGCAGAAGCTTTCTGACCTTTTCTAGAACCGGAAAAGATGACAAATAGACTAGAAGTCTTTCGGAAAGACTTAGTAGCCTCAACATAATATTTCAAAGCTCTAACAACATCCAAAGAATGCAACGATTTCTCCTTAGAATTCTTAGGATTAGGACATAATGAAGGAACCACAATTTCTTTACTAATGTTGTTGGAATTCACAACCTTAGGTAAAAAAAAAAGAAGTTTGCAACACCGCCTCATCCTGATGAAAAATCAGAAAAGGAGACTCACAAGAAAGAGCAGATAATTCAGAGACTCTTCTGGCAGAAGAGATGGCCAAAAGGAACAAAACTTTCCAAGAAATTAATTTAATGTCCAATGAATGCATGGGTTCAAAAGGAGGAGCTTGAAGAGCCCTCAGAACCAAATTCAAACTCCAAGGAGGAGAAATAGACTTAATGACAGGTTTTATACGAACCAAAGCTTGTACAAAACAATGAATATCAGGAAGATTAGCAATCTTTCTGTGAAAAAGAACAGAAAGAGCAGAGATTTGTCCTTTCAAGGAACTTGCGGACAAACCTTTATCTAAACCATCCTGAAGAAACTGTAAAATTCTCGGAATTCTAAAAGAATGCCAGGAAAAATGATGAGAAAGACACCAAGAAATATAAGTCTTCCAGACTCTATAATATATCTCTCTAGATACAGATTTACGAGCCTGTAACATAGTATTAATCACAGAGTCAGAGAAACCTCTTTGACCAAGAATCAAGCGTTCAATCTCCATACCTTTAAATTTAAGGATTTGAGATCCTGATGGAAGAAAGGACCTTGCGACAGAAGGTCTGGTCTTAACGGAAGAGTCCACGGCTGGCAAGAGGCCATCCGGACAAGATCCGCATACCAAAACCTGTGAGGCCATGCTGGAGCTACCAGCAGAACAAACGAGCATTCCCTCAGAATCTTGGAGATTACTCTTGGAAGAAGAACTAGAGGCGGAAAGATATAGGCAGGATGATACTTCCAAGGAAGTGATAATGCATCCACTGCCTCCGCCTGAGGATCCCGGGATCTGGACAGATACCTGGGAAGTTTCTTGTTTAGATGAGAAGCCATCAGATCTATTTCTGGGAGTTCCCACATTTGAACAATCTGAAGAAATACCTCTGGGTGAAGAGACCATTCGCCCGGATGCAACGTTTGGCGACTGAGATAATCCGCTTCCCAATTGTTTATACCTGGGATATGAACCGCAGAGATTAGACAGGAGCTGGATTCCGCCCAAACCAGAATTCGAGATACTTCTTTCATAGCCAGAGGACTGTGAGTCCCTCCTTGATGATTGATGTATGCCACAGTTGTGACATTGTCTGTCTGAAAACAAATGAACGACTCTCTCTTCAGAAGAGGCCAAGACTGAAGAGCTCTGAAAATTGCACGGAGTTCCAAAATATTGATCGGTAATCTCACCTCCTGAGATTCCCAAACCCCTTGTGCCATCAGAGACCCCCACACAGCTCCCCAACCTGTAAGACATGCATCTGTTGAGATTATAGTCCAGGTCGGAAGAACAAAAGAAGCCCCCTGAATTAAACGATGGTGATCTGTCCACCACATCAGAGAATGTCGGACAATCGGTTTTAAAGATATTAATTGAGATATCTTTCAGTAATCCCTGCACCATTGGTTCAGCATACAGAGCTGAAGAGGTCGCATGTGAAAACGAGCAAAGGGGATCGCGTCCGATGCAGCAGTCATAAGACCTAGAATTTCCATGCATAAGGCTACCGAAGGGAATGATTGTGACTAAAGGTTTCGACAAGCTGAAATCAATTTTAGACGTCTCTTGTCTGTCAAAGACAGAGTCATGGACACTGAATCTATCTGGAAACCCAAAAAGGTTACCCTTGTCTGAGGAATCAATGAACTTTTTAGTGAATTGATCCTCCAACCATGATCTTGAAGAAACAACACAAGTCGATTCGTATGAGATTCTGCTAAATGTGAAGACTGAGCAAGTACCAAGATATTGTCCAAATAAGGAAATACCACAATACCCTGTTCTCTGATTACAGACAGAAGGGCATCGAGAACTTTTGTAAAAATTCTTGGAGCTGTAGCTAGGCCAAACGGCAGAGCCACAAACTGGTAATGCTTGTCCAGGAAAGAGAATCTCAGGAACTGATAGTGAGCTGGATGAATCGGAATATGCAGATATGCATCCTGTAAATCTATTGTAGACATATAATGCCCTTGCTGAACAAAAGGCAAGATAGTCCTTACAGTTACCATTTTGAATGTTGGTATCCTTACATAACGATTCAATATTTTTAGATCCAGAACTGGTCTGAAGGAATTCTCCTTCTTTGGTACAATGAAGAGATTCGAATAAAACCCCAGCATAATTACTCCAGCCAACTCTAGATCTGAAACACATTTCAGAAATGCTTGAGCTTTCACTGGGTTTACTGGGACACGGGAAAGAAAAAATCTCTTTGCAGGAGGTCTTATCTTGAAACCAATTCTGTACCCTTCTGAAACAATGTTCTGAATCCAAAGATTGTGAACAGAATTGATCCAAATTTCTTTGAAAAAACGTAATCTGCCCCCTACCAGCTGAGCTGGAATGAGGGCCGCACCTTCATGTGGACTTAGAAGTTGGCTTTGCTTTTCTAGAAGGCTTGGATTTATTCCAGACTTGAGATGGTTTCCAAACTGAAACTGCTCCTGAGGATGAAGGATCAGGCTTTTGTTCTTTGTTGAAACGAAAGGAACAAAAACGATTATTAGCCCTGTTTTTACCTTTAGATTTTTTATCCTGTGGTAAAAAAGTTCCTTTCCCACCAGTAACAGTTGAGATAATAGAATCCAACTGAGAACCAAATAATTTATTACCCTGGAAAGAAAGGGAAAGTAGAGTCAATTTAGAAGACATATCAGCATTCCAAGTTTTAAGCCATAAAGCTCTTCTAGCTAAAATAGCTAGAGACATAAACCTGACATCAACTCTGATAATATCAAAAATGGCATCACAGATAAAATTATTAGCATGTTGAAGAAGAATAATAATATTATGAGAATCATGATCTGTTACTTGTTGCGCTAAAGTTTCCAACCAAAAAGTTGAAGCTGCAGCAACATCAGCCAATGATATAGCAGGTCTAAGAAGATTACCTGAACACAGATAAGCTTTTCTTAGAAAGGATTCAATTTTCCTATCTAAAGGATCCTTAAAGGAAGTACCATCTGCCGTAGGAATAATAGTACGTTTAGCAAGGGTAGAAATAGCCCCATCAACTTTAGGGATTTTGTCCCAAAACTCTAATCTGTCGGACGGTACAGGATATAATTGCTTAAAACGTTTAGAAGGAGTAAATGAATTACCCAAATTATTCCATTCTCTGGAAATTACTTCAGAAATAGCACCAGGAACAGGAAAAACTTCTGGAATAACCACAGGAGATCTAAAGACCTTGTCTAAACGTTTAGATTTAGTATCAAGAGGACCAGAATCCTCAATTTCTAATGCAATTAGGACTTCTTTAAGTAAAGAACGGATAAATTCCATTTTAAATAAATATGAAGATTTATCAGCATCAACCTCTGAGACAGAATCCTCTGTATCAGAAGAATCATTAGAATCAGAATGATGATGTTCATTTAAAAATTCATCTGTATAAAGAGAAGTTTTAAAAGACTTTTTATGTTTACCAGAAGGAGGAATAACAGACATAGCCTTCTTAATGGATTCAGAAACAAAATCTCTTATGTTATCAGGAACACTCTGAACATTAGATGTTGATGGAACTGCAACAGGTAATGGTACTTTACTAAAGGAAATATTTTCTGCATTAACAAGTTTGTCATGACATTTAATACAAACAACAGCTGGAGGAACAACTACCAAAAGTTTACAGCAGATACACTTAGCTTTGGTAGATCCAGCACCAGGCAGCGATTTTCCAGTAGTATCTTCTGACTCAGTTGCAACGTGGGACATCTTGCAATATGTAATAGAAAAAACAACATATAAAGCAAAATTGATCAAATTCCTTAAATGACAGTTTCAGGAATGGGAAAAAATGCCAGTGAACAAGCTTCTAGCAACCAGAAGCAACAAATGATGAGACTTAAATAAAGTGGAGACAAAATTGACGCCCACATTATTTGGCGCCTAAATGCTATTAGCGCCAAAAATGACGCCACATCCGGAACGCCGACATTTTTGGCGCGAAAAACGTCAAAAATGACGCAACTTCCGGCGACACGTATGATGCCGGAAATAGAAAAAAAAATTTGCGCCAAGAAAGTCCGCGCCAAGAATGACGCAATAAAATGAAGCATTTTCAGCCCCCGCGAGCCTAACAGCCCACAGGGAAAAAGTCAATTTTTAAGGTAAGATAAAAATGATATATTCAAATGCATTATCCCAAATATGAAACTGACTGTCTGAAATAAGGAAATGTTGAACATCCTGAGTCAAGGCAAATAAATGTTTGAATACATATATTTAGAACTTTATAAAAAAGTGCCCAACCATAGCTTTAGAGTGTCACAGAAAATAAGACTTACTTACCCCAGGACACTCATCTACATGTTGTAGATTGCCAAACCAGTACTGAAACGAAAATCAGCAGAGGTAATGGTATAAATATAAGAGTATATCGTCAATCTGAAAAGGGAGGTAAGAGATGAATCTCTACGACCGATAACAGAGAACCTATGAAATAGACCCCGTAAAAGGAGATCATTGAATTCAAACAGGCAATACTCTCCTCACATCCCTCTGACATTCACTGCACGCTGAGAGGAAAACCGGGCTCCAACCTGCTGCGGAGCGCATATCAACGTAGAATCTAGCACAAACTTACTTCACCACCTCCAAAGATCTAGCACAAACTTACTTCACCACCTCCAAAGATGATTTGTGGGTGTGGTGAGGGGTGTATTTATAGGCATTTTGAGGTTTGGGAAACTTTGCCCCTCCTGGTAGGAATGTATATCCCATACGTCACTAGCTCATGGACTCTTGCTAATTACATGAAAGAAAACAGATATTTTTATATGGCCACTATATAGTACATAATGAGTCTCTGTTAGCAAATCTTTGTATGTGTCACCTATAATGATTTCTTATGTGTATTGAGTATTCCAGGGATTTTGTATTAATAGCATTAATGGCAATATAATATTGATGATTTGTGAATTTATACTGTTTTTAATTCATAGTGTTTACAAAGAACTGCTATATTATGTTGCTATAGTTAACATAATATGGTTATTCAGATGTTGAACACATATGTTTACACATGCTTTCCTTGAGCAAATGAGTAGTAAAGGAAATAAAGAAACAACAAAATGTATGCTTACCAGATAAATTCCTTTCTTTCCTGGCAGGGAGAGTCCACAACTTCATTCCTTACTGTTAGGCAAAGACTACCCAGCCAAGGCTTAAATATCCCTCCCACTTACCCCATCCCCCCAGTCATACGGCCGAGGGAATGAGAAAAAGTAAGAGAAACATCAGGTTATAAATGTGCCAGAAGAAAAATTCTTAAGGGCGGGGTCATGGACTCTACCTGCCAGGAAAGAAAGGAAATTATCTGGTAAACATAAATTGTGTTTTCTTTCCAAAGGAAGTCCACAACTTCATTCCTTACTGTTGGGAAACAATACCCAAGCTCCAGGGGACACTGAAGGAATAACGAGAGAGAACAAGAAAAGAGGCGGACCCTATTCTGAGGGCACCACAGCCTGCAAAACCTTTCACCCAAAAGCTGCTTCAGCCGAAGCAAACACATCAATTTGTAAAATTTAGAAAAAGTATGTAAGGAGGACCAGGTAGCCACCTTACAAATCTTGATCCATAGAGGCTTAGTTCTTAAAAGCCCAGGAAGAAGCAACTGCTCTAGTGGAATGAGCCGTAATCCTCTCAGGATGCTGTTGTCCCGCTTTCTCATATGCCAAGCGGATGACACTCCTCAACCAGAAAGACAAGGAAGACGTAGTGGCCTTCTGCCCCTTACGTCTAACCGCATAAACGACAAATAAAGATGAAGATTGTCTGAACTCCTTAGTAGCCTGAAGGTAAAACTTCAAAGCACGAACCACATCCAGATTATGAAGCAAATGTTCCTTCACTGAAGAAGGATTGGGACACAAGGAAGGAACAACAATCTCTTGCTTAATGCTACGATCTGACACCACCTTAGGAAGGAAACCTAACCTAGTACGTAAAACCGCCTTATTGGCATGAAAAATGAGGTAAGGTGGGTCACACTGTAAAGCCGAAATATCAGAGACTCTGTGAGCAGAGGCAATGGCCAATAGAAACAAAACCTTCCAAGATAACAGTTTAATGTCAACATTATGCATGGGCTCAAACGGAGCCTGCTGCAAAACACGAAGAACAAGATTGAGATGGAGTCACAGGTCTAAACACAGGTCTGATCCTAATCAGAGCCTTAACAAAGGACTGCACATCTGGAAGCTCAGCTAATCTCTTGTGCAGCAACACCAACAAGGCCAATATCTGTCCCTTCAGAGAGCTGGCAGATAGACCCTTCTCCAATCCATCTTGGAGAAAAGATAAAATTCTGGGAACCTTTACCTTATACGAAGAAAAAACAGGTTCCTCACACCAGTGCAGGTAAGTCTGCCACACCTTATGGTAGATGCGCCGAGTAACCGGCTTACGAGCTTGATTCAAAGGGTCAATGACACTATCAGAGAAACTTCTCTTGGCCAAGACAAAGCATTCAATCTTCATGCAGTCAGCCTCAGAGAATCTAGATTTTTATGTAGGAAGGGACCCTGTATCAGCAGGTCCCTGTGACAAGGTAATCTCCATGGAGGAGAAGAGGAAATTCTCACCAGATCCTTCGTGGGCCAGGATGGAGCAATTAGAATCACTGATGCTTGATCCTGCTTGATGTGGGCCACCATACGAGGGACAAGAGGCAATGGAGGTAAGAGATATATGAGTCTGAACCTCCATCGAACCGCTAGAGTGTCTATCAACTCTGCTTGAGGATCCCTCGATCTCGACCCATACCTGGGTAGTTTGGCATTGAGACGAGAGGCCATGAAATCTATCTCCGGCATCCCCCATCTGCTGCAAATCTCTGCAAACACCTTGGGTGGTGGGACCATTCCCCCTGGTGAAAAGATTGTCTGCTGAGGAAGTCTGCTTCCCAGTTGTCCACGCCTGGAATGTGGATCACTGACAGCATACAGTTGTGGACTTCTGCCCATTCTAAGATTTGAGACACCTCCCTCATCACTAAGGAACTTCTCGTTCCACCCTGATGGTTGATGTATGCGACCGTAGTTATATTGTCTGATTGGAATCTGATAAACTGGGACAAACTTAGTAGTCATAATCTCCCAGGACAGTCTCAAGAAGCATGTGCCTCGAGACAGGTGATCTTGACAGAGCCACCAAGAGAGGGAGTCTTTCGACAGGCTGTCCAATACGATTTGTTGGGACAGGTCTGAATGGTTGCCTTTCTATTGTCTCAGCATGCATAGTTGTAAAGGTCTGAGATGGAATCTAGCAAATGGAATAATGTGCATACAAGACACTTTGAGTCCAATCACCTCCATACACTGGGCCACCAAAGGTCTTAAGGAGGCCTGGAGGGCAAGACACGCTGTTACCAGCTTGCAACATCTTTGTTCTGTTAGAAAGATTTTCATGGATACTGAGTCTATAACTGTACCCAGGAAATTCACCCTGGAATCTGGCGTAAGCGAACTATTTTCCAAGTTTATCTTCCATCAATGTGACCAAAGAAGACTCAGAAGACATTTCGAGTGATCCCTTGCCAGATGAAAAGATGTCGCCTGTACCAAGATATTGTCCAGGTAAGGTGCTACTGCAATACCTTGGTTTCTGGCCACAGCTAGTAGAGCACCCAGAAGCTTAGTAAATATCCTGGGTGCAGTAGCTAAGTTAAACGGAAGTGCTATGAACTGGAAATGTTGATCCAGAAAGGCAAACCTCAGGAACTGGAAATAGTCCTTGTGGATCGGAACGTGCAGATATGAATCCTATTCAGATTGATGGTAGTCATAAATTGTCCCTCCTGAACCAGGGGAAGGATGGATCTGATCGTCTCCATCTTGAAGTAGGGGACACTTAAAAATTTGTTTAGGCACTTCAAGTCCAGAATTGGACGAAAACCATGAAGAGGTTTGAATAGAACCCCAGATTACTCCTAAGAAGGTTAGATCCCGTACACAACCTAAAAAGGCTGTCCTCTTTTCTTGTCTCGTAGACAGTCTGGAAAAGAAGAATCTGCCCCTGGGCAGATGAGATTTGAATCCTATCCTGTATCCCTGATATACAACCTCCAGTACCCAAGGGCCCTGAACATCCTGAAACCAGGCATCTGAGAAAACAGTCTGCCCCTACTCGATCCGATCCCGGATCGGGGGCCTCCCCTTCATGCAGATTTGTTATCTGCAGGCTTCTTAGTCTGCTTGGACTTATTGTAGGACTGAGTAGGTTTCCAGGTACTCTTGGGTTGCTCAGGCTTGGAAGATGTTTGAGTTCTCTGGGACTTGCCTGAATGAAAGGAACAAAAATTAGAGGACTGCCGTCCCTTAGGTCTGTTCTTCTTATCCTGCGGAAGGAAAGCACATTTCCCTCCGGTAACAGTAGAAATTATAGAGTCCAGGCCTGGTCCAAATAAAACCTTCCCCTTGAATGGTAAGGAAAGGAGTCTGGATTAAGAAACCATATTCGCGGATCAAGATTTCAACCAGAGAGATCTGCGAACTAGGACTGCAAAGCATGAAGCCTTTGTGTTCCGGCATACAATCTGCATATTCGCATCACAGATAAAGGAGTTAGCTATTCTTAAGGCCTTGATCCTCTCCTGAATATCCTTTAGGGGGGATTCCACCACAATAAGTTCTGACAGAGCATCTCCCCAGTAGGTGGCTGCCCCAGCCACAGCGGCTACCACTGCCGCCGGTTGGAATAAAAACCCTGTGTGTTGGAACATTCTTCTCAGGTAACTTTCCAACTTCTTGTCCATAGGTTCCCTAAAGTAAGAGCTATCTTCCAGATGGATAGTGGTATGCTTAGCTAGCGTCGAAATGGCACCATCCACCTTAGGGATGGAACCCCACAATTCCAGCTTAGAATCAGGGACCGGGAATAAATTCTTAAAAGTTCATGAAGGGGAAAAAGGAGTTTCAACTCTTTCCCATTCACTACTGTCTGTTCCATTGCCAAAAGTATGCAGTCTATTTGAGCCCAAACATTCACAAGTGTTCCTTAGAGAACAAAGCAGTACATATATTCCCCAAACTGTTCCAAAATAATCTCTTAATTAAATGAGATATTAACCCCTGATCCTATTGAGGTTATGAGGAGCCACACTGTGAACCTAATAATAGGAGTCCCTGCTAAATCATAAATAAAGCGGACTTACCCTCCAGGATCTATGCTGTGGAACAAATACAGCCTCTCAAGTGTGACAGCCTTGCAGCGATGCTCTGACAGGGACCTGAGTGTGGAAACGCAAGCAGTGTAACTCGTTAACACTGATTGCCCAGGAGCTGTTAGATAGACAATCTGGATAGCTTTGCTGCAAAACTTTCCCTGCATCTCCAGACTCTAACTTTCATCAATACTCTCACTGAGAGAATTATATGAGAATTATATGATTATTTAAAACTCCAGTCCTTTCTTGAAGGGAAAATACCCATTTAAGGACTATCCGAATCCTCTGACACTTCTTTGCCAACTTCCTCTAGTGACGAAAGGCAAAGAATGACTGGGGGGATGGGGGAAGTGGGAGGGATTTTTAAAGGGACAGTCAACACCAGATTTTTTTGTTGTTTAAAAAGAAAGATAATCCCTTTGTTACCCATTCCCCAGTTTTGCATAACCAACACAGTTATATAAATACACTTTTTACCTCTGTGATTACCTTGTGATTACGGCTCTATGCCAAAACGCGTAAGCAAGCCAGCCAGAGGACCTCTGTGTTTGGGCAGTCTTGTTTTTATATCTATTCTGGAATAAACACTACGTTTTATTTATCATTTCTTGCTATGATCTTTTATTGTGCTTGGACTGTACCCTGTATCTAAGCTTCTGCAGACTGCCCTCTTATTTCAGTTATTTTGACAGACATGCTTTTTAGCCAATCAGTGCTCACTCCAGGGTAACTTCACGTGCATGAGCTCAATATTATCTATATGAAACACATGAACTAATGCCCTCTAGTGGTCAAAATGCATTCAGATTAGAGGCAGTCTTCAAGGTCTAATAAATTAGCATATGAACCTCCTAGAATTAGATTTCAACTAAGAATACTAAGATAACAAAGAAAAATTGGTGATAAAAGTAAATTGGAAAGTTGTTTAAAATTAAATTCCCTATTTTATTCATGAAAGGTTTTTTTTTGTACTTTACTGTCCCTTTAACCCCTTAAAGGGACAGTATACACTCGTTTTCATATAACTGCATGTAATAGACACTACTATAAAGAATAAGATGCACAGATACTGATATAAAAATCCAGTATAAAACTGTTTAAAAACTTACTTAGAAGCTGTCAGTTTAGCTCTGTTTTAAAGGTTGCTGGAAAGCCCACTGAAAGTGGGAAATAAGACACTCCCCCTCCCCCTTCTTTTGCATATGAAAAGACCCTTTACACAAACAGGAGCAAGCTGGAGAAGGTAGCTGACGGTATTCACATAAAACCTTGGGGCTTGGTTAGGAGTCTGAAAATCAGAGCAATGTTATTTAAAAATAAGCAAAACTATACATTTATTTAAAAAAAAAACTTTCTGGGCTTTATAAATAGATCATCTACAAAACATTTATGCAAAGAAAAAATGAGTGTATAATGTCCCTTTAAGGACCACAGCACTTTTCCATTTTCTGACAGTTTGGGACCAGGGCTATTTTTACATTTTTGCGGTGTTTGTGTTTAGCTGTAATTTTCCTCTTACTCATTTACTGTACCAACACATATTATATACCGTTGTTCTCGCCATTAAATGGACTTTCTAAAGATACCATTATTTTCACCATATCTTATAATTTACTCTAATTTTTTTTATAAAATATGAGTAAAAAAAATGGAAAAAACACACTTTTTCTAACTTTGACCCCCAAAATCTGTTACACATCTACAACCACCAAAAAACACCCATGCTAAATAGTTTCTAAATTTTGTCCTGAGTTTAGAAATACCCAATGCTTACATGTGCTTTGCTTTTTTTGCAAGTTATAGGGCAATAAATACAAGTAGCACTTTGCTATTTCCAAACCACTTTTTTTCAAAATTAGCGATAGTTATATTGGAACACTGATATCTGTCTGGAATCCCTGAATATCCCTTGACATGTGTATATTTTTTTTAGAAGACAACCAAAAGTATTGATCTAGGCCAATTTTGGTATATTTCATGCCACCATTTCACCGCCAAATGCGATCAAATAAAAACAATTGTTCACTTTTTCACAAATTGTTTCACAAATTTTAGGTTTCTCACTGAAATTATTTACAAACAGCTTGTGCAATTATTTCACAAATAGTTGTAAATGCTTCTCTGGGATCCCCTTTGTTCAGAAATAGCAGACTTATATGGCTTTGGCATTGCTTTTTGGTAATTAGAATGCCGCTAAATGCCACTGCGCACCACACGTGTATTATGCCCAGCAATGAAGGGGTTATTTATGGAGCTTGTAGGGAGCTTGTAGGGTTACTTTTAGCTTTAGTGTAGTGTAGTAGACAACCCAAAGTATTGATCTAGGCCTATTTTGGTATATTTCATACCACCATTTCACCGCCAAATGCGATTAATTAAAAAAAAAACTTTATATTTTTCACAATTTTAGGTTTCTCACTGAAATTATTTACAAACAGCTTGTGCAATTATGGCACAAATGGTTGTAAATGCTTCTCTGGGATCCCCTTTGTTCAGAAATAGCAGACTTATATGGCTTTGGCGTTGCTTTTTGGTAATTAGAAGGCCGCTAAATGCATCTGCGCACCACACATGTAGTATGGCCAGCAGTGAAGGGGTTAATTTGGGAGCTTGTAGGGTTAATTCTAGCTTTAGTGTAGTGTAGTAGACAACCCAAACTATTGATCTAGGCCCATTTTGGTATATTTCATGCCACCATTTCACCGCCAATTGCGATCAAATTAAAAAAAAAAAGTTAATTTTTTTACAAACTTTTTCACAAACTTTAGGTTTCTCACTGAAATTATTTACAAACAGATTGTGCAGTTATGGCACAAATGGTTGGAAATGCTTCTCTGGGATCCCCTCTGTTCAAAGATAGCAGACATATATGGCTTTGGCATTGTTTTTTGGCAATTAGAAGGCCGTTAAATGCCGCTGCGTACCACACTTGTATTATGCCCAGCAGTGAAGGGGTTAATTAGGTAGCTTGTAGGGAGCTTGCAGGGTTAATTTTAGCTTTAGTGTAGAGTTCAGCCTCCCACCTGAAACATCCCACCCCCTGATCCCTCCCCACCCCACAATTGTCCACGCCATCTGAAGTACTGGCAGAAAGTCTAAATAAAAAAGTCTAAAATAAAAGCTTTTTGTTTTTTTTAAATATCTATTCTGCTGTGTAGGATCCCCCCTTAGCCCCCAACAGCTCTCTAACCTCCCCCTCTACCTTATAGTTTGCCATCTTGGGTACTGGCAGCTGTCTGCCAGTACCCTGTTTGTTAAAAATTATGTTATTTTTATTTTATTTTATTTCTGTAGTTTAGCTGCCCCCCCTCAATAGCCAACCCCCCACCCCCTCCCTAATCACTTAGATAAACCTCCCTCCATTCTTTATCCCATCTTACCCTTAGCTACAAACACATTGTCCCATAGTGTAGCTATGTGCACCCGATCCCGCCCCATGCATGTGCGCCTCCGTGAGACCCCCATTGCGTGCACGCGCCTGCACGTGATCCGCCCACCTGCAATGACCTCCTTGCATCAATTACACCCACCCTCCTCCCACATCAGCTCCAACCAACGATCATGGCCATCGATGTCCAATGCAGAGAGGGCCATTAAGTGGCTCTCTCTGCATCGGATGGCTAAAAAATGTTATTGCAGGATGTCTCAATATCGAGGCATCACTACAATAACATGAAAGCGGCTGGAAGCAATCAGGATCACTTCCACCTCTTTTAAACACCAACAACGTACAGGGTACGTCCTTGGTCGTTAAGGACATTTTTTTGTAGAACGTACCCTGTACGTCGTTGGTCCTTAAGGGGTTAAGCCTTTGACTGGGGTGTCTTTGCCTCCTCCTGGTGGCCAGGTGTTGTATTTCCCAAAAGTAAGAGATGAAGTCATGGACTCTCCCTGCCTTTGGAAAGAAAAGCAGTATCAGCACTCCAGCTGAGTCTCCGTTTGGATATATAAAATACAGTTCATGTGTGATGCTATACCTTTAGGATCACCCTCAATGATCCAACCATATAGTGCAAAAATAGAAAGAGAAGGTAGCACTCTAAATAATAATCCTTTATTAAATGTTGAGCAACGTTTTAGGGCTCCTGCCCCTTTGTCATGCTAACATCACAATAAAAACTGCAATTTATTACAAATCCATAAAATGGTGGCCAATCATCAGAGAGTAAAGAGGCATCTCATTAACATAATTTCCTGCTAATGTAGGCATCACTACACAACTTTAACTGCAACCCTTCTAAAATAAATTGAGCACCCTAATAAAAACAAAAAAGAAACACAGCTTATTTAAAGGGGCATACACCACCCATAACAAAATGTGAAACACTATGTAATGTATTTAATTATATCTAGATTAATTTAAAATTAGTTGAAGCAAATTAAAGACCCTGTTGAGACCCTTTGGGAAAATAAAAATAGTATTTATTTTCCAAATCCATTTAGCTCCCCTGTACAATAAATCCTTAACCCTTTCTTCACCCTTCAATTTTTTTCTTAGCACTATCTATAACTAGGAGTCTTAACTGATTAGCCTGGTGTCTCATTTCTAAAAAGTGGGCTCTTACTAGGAGACTAGCGGTGGCCTCATTTCTTATTCTGGATTTATATTGACAAATGCAGTCCTTGTTCTTTTGGATGTTCTCGCCCACAGGAACATTTTATCACATCATCAATAGAAAGTGTTAACTTGTATCAATCACAAACAAAAAATAAAATAACAACAAACAATAATGTGATATAGTCTCATTACTGTACATCTGTATCTCATCTCATGTCACTCTCCTTCTTACTTATACTAGCCGCTGGTGACTTCTCCCCTAATCCTTGTCCCCAACAACTTCCTAGCCGTGCACACAGTGGAGGTTCCTCCGTATGCACACAGCTGCACGTGAGCCCCCAGCCCAAATGAAGCAGAAAAGAATAAATTCTGAATAAAATATAATTTTTTTCAATAGCCCCCCTATTGGAAAAATTATATTTAATTTCTAAAAATGTAAAAGTCAAACTGTTTTGATTTTTTTAAAAAAGAAAACAAAATAATTTGTAACTTTTTATTTTTTATTTAACCGCACGTGTGGTTATAGCCTACATGACTCTCATATACTACTCATTACATTTGCCTGCAGCCTGCTCCCAGCCTCCAACCCATCCCTATAGTGTCTTAATCCCACAGTTCAGCCTGTGCGACAGTGCGAGTGAGCAAAGGTGGTGCTAACGGTCCGGATAAGTGACATCATCACTCCAGTCACTTGATGACGCTTGACGAGGCTCCTCTCCCTCAACGGCGCGAAAGCTCATTGTGGAGATAGTTGTTGAGCTGAGAGGAGCTCATTTTGGGCAGTTAGTGACAGTGACCAATTTGGAAGTTGGTGGCGCGGAGGATTAGTCGTGGAAAATCGTTAGAGGTCTAAAACCTAAGAAGGCAGGCAGAGGCAATGTGATAGAGCAAATGTATGAGAAAGCCCACTTGCCTCGCTCTCAGGTAACAGTCTATGCCCACTTTTGCACCACTGACTCCTGGAGTAAGTGTAACGCAGATCTTTGTCGGCAGTTATATGTCAGCATTTCAGAATACAACGTGTTTTTAACCTATTATAATAAAATTATAAACTGAAAGCGTACTAGAAATGTAGGCAGGAAATCCTAACTGATTCTTAATCTGTTTTATATATGATTTGACATGAAGGGCCTAACATTATGCAATTTCATCTCCCTTAAAATATGATCATTATTAAAAACCATGAAAAGTAACATCAAATTTAAATTTGTTTAAAGAAAAACAGTACTAAAATTATTCTATCATCCTTATGCTCAGCATTTAAACCTGGAATATGTAAAGAAAAAAATGTTTACATTAACATTTTAAACTAATATAACAGTATCCATTGTAAGGTAATCACAGAGGTAATATGTGTATTAATTTAACTGTGTTGGCTATGCAAAACTAGGGAATGTGTAATAAAGAGATTATCTATCTTTTTGAACAATCAAAAAATTCAAGTGAACTGTCCCTTTTAAGGAGTAAAATGCATCATGAATAATACACAGAGCTCTATGTTTTGAATGTTGAATGCGTTAACTATTTTACAGAACTGGTCAGTGAACCCCCATTTGAATAACCCACAAGCCGCCACTGAGTGCACATTCATGTGTACTGTTCCATAGACTCAGAAAACAAAACCCTGGTAACCTTACTCACATTCCTCTTGCATCTAAAGCCACTACCCCTTTAACTTGTGAACTCTCGCTCTGTTTGCAACAAGCTCACTTCTATACATGACCTCTTTATCTCCCGCTCCCTCAACTTTCTGGCTCTAACAGAAACCTGGCTCTCTCCCATAGACACAGGATCCACTGCTGCTCTGTCACATGGGGGTCTCCACTTCAGCCACACTCCTAGGTCTGATAATAGACAAGGAGGTGGTGTAGGTATTTTAGTTTCCTCTCGTTGCACCTTACAACAAATACATCCCATATCTTCCCTCACATTTTCCTAATTCGAAACCCACATGATTCGCTTATTCTCTCCCCTCTCTATACATGTTGGAGTCCTATACCGACCCCCTGACTCCTCAACTCAATTTCTAGAACACTTGGCTGCCTGGCTACTTTATTTCCTCTCGTCAGGCACCCCTGTCTTCATTCTTGGCAATTTCAACATCCCTCTCGACAATCCCACTGCCTCCTCTGCAAAACAACTTCTGCAACTCACATCCTCTTTTTCGGTTTGTCACAATGGACTGACTCTCCCACTCACCAAGATGGTCACTCCCTTGACCTGATCTTTAGCTATCAACGCACTATTTCAAACTTTCCAAACTCTCCTTTTCCTCTTTCTGACCACCATCTCCTCACTTGCAACATCTCATCCCTCCCTACAACTCTCCCTCCTTCTACTCCTCACACCAAACTTCACAGAAGCATTATGTCATTAGAACAGCAACAGGTTGCTAATTCCCTCAAACCTCTCCTCTCATCCATCTCCTACTTATCCTGCCCTGACAAATCTATCTTCCACTATAATTCCACCCTTACATCGGTCCTTGACAATCTGGCCCCTCTTACCATTGCTCGGAAATCACACACTCATCTTCAGCCCTAGCATACTCCTCTGACATGGTACCTACGCAGATGTTCATGTACTGCTGAGCGGCACTGGAGAAAATCTCGGAGTTCATCTGATTTCCTTCATTACGAGTTCATTTTGAATTCCTACTATTCTGCCCTTAATCTCTATAAGCAACATTACTTCTCTACTCTTATCTCTAATCTTTCTTCAAACCCAAAACTTCTGTTCTCCACTTTCAATATTCTTCTCCGCCCACTCCCACCCCGTATTACAACTTCTTTGTCAGCTCAAGACTTTGCCAGCCACTTCAGTAATAAAATCGACTTCATCAGAAATGAAATCAGCTCTCAACATACTACCATTCTCTCACCCCCTCAAACGCTCGCAATCAACCACAATCCCCATAGCCATAAATGTATCCCTTTCTCCCCTGTTACTGAGGAAGAAGTTTTGGCACTTATACTGAGCTCTCACCTCACTACCTGTCCTCTTGACCCTATACCCTCAAAGCTACTCCCCTCCCTCTCTTCTACCCTTTCCCCTATAATCACACACATTTGTAACCTCTCCCTCAGCACTGGTATATTTCCCTCATCTCTGAAACATGCACTGGTCACACCTATGCTCAAAAAACCTTCTCTTGATCCAACCTCACCATCCAACTACCACCCTATTTCCCTACTACCTCTTGCCTCAAAGCTTATCAAAAAGCTAGTATATGCATGCCTATCCCATTTCCTTACATTAAACTCCCTCCTCGACCCACCGCAATCTGGATTTCATCCCCATCACTCCACAGAGACAGCAATTGTTAAGGTTATCAATGACCTACTTACAGCAAAATCAAAGGGCCACTTCTCTCTGCTTATTCTACTTGATCTGTCCGCAGCCTTTGATACTGTTGATCCCCCTCTTTTTCTCCAAACCCTCCAATCCTTCGGCATTTGTGACACAGCCCTCTCATGGTTCTCTTCCTACCTGTCAAACAGTACCTTTAGTGTAGCCTTCTGTGGGGCCTCCTCTGCCCCATCACCACTTTCTGTTGGGGTACCACAGGGCTCTGTCCTCAGTCCCCTTCTCTTCTCAATCTACACGTCATCACTGGGTTCCCTAATAAAGTCCCATGGGTTCCAATATCATTTGTATGCAGATGACACCCAAATCTACTTCTCTGCACCAGACCTATCTCAGTCCTTGGCTAAATCCTGCAGCTTCCACCTTAAAAGCATCTCTAAAATTAGACATTTCCTTACACAAGACACAACTAAGATTTTAATCCACTCTCTCATCCTTTCCCGCCTAGATTATTGCAACTCTGTCCTCTCTGGTCTCCCCAGCTGTCGCCTAGCTCCTTTACAATCCATAATGAATGCCTCTGCCAGGCTCATCTTCCTTACACGTCGCTCTTCATCTGCTGCACCTCTCTGCCAATCCCTTCACTGGCTTCCTCTTCCCTCCAGGATTAAACACAAAATTCTCACTCTGACATACAAAGCCCTCAACTGCACTGCTCCCCCCTATATCTCTGACCTTGTCTTTAGATACTCTCCCTCCCGTCTTCTTCACTCTGCTCACGACCTCCTACTCTCCTTCTCTCTTTTTACCTCCTCACACTCCCGCTTACAGGACTTCTCCAGACTGGCTCCCATCTTGTGGAACTCTCTGCCTCACTCCACAAGACTCTCCCCTAGTTTTGAAAACTTCAAGACGCTTTCTAAAGACTCTACTGTTCAGGGATGCATACAACCTACAGTAACCTTTCTTTATACCATTTCCTCTCCTCCATTGCTATCCCCTTGACCCCCTTAGCATGTAAGCATAAGAGCCATGCTATTTGTAGATCACCTTCTTTAGAGCTGACTACAACAGTGCGACTCTTGGCATGGCCCTCTACCCGTCTGATCCCTATAAATGTTTCCTTGTATTCCGCCTATGTTTATAGCGCTGGGTAATCTGTTGGCGCTCTACAAATAACCGATAATAATAATAATAATAATAAACTTGAAGAGGGATATACAATCTCCAGGCATCCAATGTAAATATCCTTAAAAAAGGGGAAAAACAACAACAGATAGTGAAGTCCTGTAGCGAAATGTTAAAAATAAGTGGAATAGGTCTACTCACACTCAGTAAAAAGGCTCATATAGTAAAATTATAGATGGATCAGGGGACATCAAGGTGGATAAAATGAATAAATAATTTTTATTTACCTTTATGTCCCCTAATCCATCTGTTGTTGTTTTTTACCCTTTTTTAAGGACATTTACATCAGATGCCTGGAGATTGTATATCCTTCTTCAAGTGCCATATCACATTATAGTTTGTTGTTATTTTATCACATAAACCACATACGTGGAATTACACGTGTAATATCCAGGTATCCTGAATATTTCAAAGTCCATGCTGTACAGCACAGTGGTAACGGGTGGTGCAAGCTGTAGGGGGACCACACAAATCCCCAATAATATAGCACAGTCCAAAGAAAACAGCAGCACTCACCACTTATGCAAAAACTTCCATCTTTATTGAGACTTCAAAGAAAAAGAAGACAACGTTTCGGACCTCTAGTCCTTAGTCATGTCAATACAAAAATGCAGGTAACACACCTTAATAAAGGGGTAAGGGTTACAAACCACACCTACTAATTAACTGTTAAATTGTAAGATCACAGGCACTATTTCAGTGTAACCTGACAAAAAGAGGATGCACCATCTAGTGACCAAATACAAAAAATACAAAAGTGCATACAAATAAAATCAATTATACAATGTTGCATATAACAAAAGTACAGAATACAGAATACAAAATATCAATCTAATATATATCATAGTTGTTGCTAACAAAGAGGGGGCGGGGTCAAAGAAACAACATAAGTAAGGTAAGTAGCACTCTAATTAATCAATGAAAATATACAGGTGCATCCTAGAATGATAGATGTGTAACAACATGAGAAAGGGAGTAGGAACCTAAAATACAGGTTACTAAAAGTCTAGGCAAAAGAGAGCACAACTGTATGTAATAAAAGAAAAGAAAAAGGCGAATTCTTGAAATACAAATGAGTTTAATAAAACTACGCTACATTAATTCATACATCCAAACATACAAATCACATACATACAGGGGATATCAAGGATGCATAAAAATAGCAAATAGGCCGTGAAGGAGACTGGTGCACCAGTATACAAAAATAGATGAATGTTCATCACATTAATGCATGTATTGATTGCATATATTTGTAATCCAAAAGTGTAGTGCGTGTCCCCAGAAATGCACGGACCAGGTGAGTACAGTCTATACCCCTTCGTGTCTAAATGCAAGTAACAACGTGAGGTCGTCAGGAGTCGAGGGGAGCTTAACCTGGCCGCGTCTTTTTCACAGGCATATATATAATACAGATAAGTAACAGTTCATTCAGATACCTGTCTTTTTCACGCGGTTGCTCTACCCTAAACAGTTGCTCCTGAGACGCTGAATCTTCTGGGATAGACAAGGGGTAGACCACAGGCAATCCAAAAGTCCTCTGAACGAGTGCTGCAAACCGACGAGTCTTAGAGCTCGTTTCACTCCTTTCAATAAAGCAGCATGGAGCTTCTTCCGGGTGCTGACGTCACGTCAGTGGCTGTGCTGATTTATAGGAATTTGACCGCAAAGGGAATTGTTGCCATTAGCAGAGAAATCTGTCACTCAAGACGGCTTTGATACTTATCGCAACACTTTACTCTCTTGTAGATCAGAACAGCAAAAGGTTATTTACAGGGATACATTTGTGATTAAACACTCATACATTCATACTTCCATTCGATACATTAGAAAAGTTTGTTTTTCATCTAATTTATTACTTTACTGATATATATATGTATGTTTGAATTGCATGATAGGGATTGTATTTTTTAGTATTACAATTACGCCATTATATTCAATTCATAATTTTGATACTACCATTGACCATATAATTACACACAGAGATATGTGCATACATCCGCAGAGGATTAGCCTAAAAATGAAGCAAACTCTAGTTTTTCATTGAGGCCATGAGGTGCTAGGGTGTTGCTAGGGTGTTGAGTTTGTATATCCATTTTGTTTCTTTACGTAGCAGGATATTATCAATATCCCCTGCCACGCGGGGTCAAAGAAAGACCGAGAGGTCATATTCTTTGTTCATTCCAATTGGAAACCGGGTCTCCAATTTATTAATCCAAAATACCTCCCTCTGTTTAAGATATAATTCTCTATCCCCTCCCCTTCTGGGTATGGTAATATGATCAATGATCTAAAACCTAAGTTGGCAGATGTTATGATCTGTCTGAATAAAGTGTTCTGCTACTGGATTCTTTATTTTGCTATTCCTAATATCAGACCTATGTTCACATATTCTCTCCCGGACCATCCTAGTGGTCTCTCTGATATAACTCTGCCCACAAGGGCATTTTGCATATAACAAAAGTACAGAATACAAAATATCAATCTAATAAATATCATAGTTGTTGCTAACACAAAGGGGGTCAAAGGAAGACCGAGAGGTCATATTCTTTGTTCATTCCAATTGGAAACCGGGTCTCCAATTATTCACTGATAAAAATAGCCTACTCCATTTTGATAGCTTCCACCCTGACTCCCTCAGTCAACTCCTGAGAGTCAGGAGAATTGCATCTGACAATACACTTTTTACACAAAGATTGAATGAGATGGGAGATAAGTTTAAAATGAGGGATTATCCCTCAGGGCTAGTTGACAAGAAGATTAAAGAAATAGCGGCATTACCACGCAATAGTCTGCTTGAGACATCCAAACCGAAAGTTAAGATTAAGACTAAACAAGATCGTCCTGTCTTTGTTACTAAATTTAATGCATTAAGAAATTGTATAAACTCTATCCTTAGAAAACACTGGCATATCTTGAGCACATGTAATCCTGTAGTTAAGGAATTTCAGTTAGGTTTTATGCTTGCCTATAGGAGAAGTGAGAACCTTAGAGATAGATTGATTAAAGCTGATATTGGCCCTCCAAAAAACTTATGTACAGACATATATTTCTGACAAAAACATGGGTTGTTATCCATGTCTGGGTTGTGCCAGTTGTAATGGTATGGTAAAAAGAAAATATTTCTATCATCCACTTACTGGTAAGAAATATAGTATTAGGGGTTTATTTACATGCAATACTACCTATGCCATATATATGATTAAGTGCCCTTGTGGCAGGAGTTATATCGGAGAGACCACTAGGATGGTCCGGGAGAGAATATGTGAACATAGGTCTGATATTAGGAATAGTAAAATAAAGAATCCAGTAGCAGAACACTTTATTCAGACAGGTCATAACATCTGCCAACTTAGGTTTCAGATCATTGATCATATTACCATACCCAGAAGGGGAGAGGATCGAGAATTATATCTTAAACAGAGGGAGGTATTTTGGATTAGTAAATTGGAGACCCGGTTTCCAATTGGAATGAACAAAGAATATAACCTCTCGGTCTTCCTTTGACCCCACCTTTTTGTTAGCAACAACTATGATATATATTAGATTGATATTTTGTATTCTGTATTCTGTACTTTTGTTATATGCAACATTGTATAATTGATTTTATTTGTATGCACTTTTGTATTTTTTGTATTTGGTCACTAGATGGCGCATCCTCTTTTTGTCAGGTTACACTGAAATAGTGTCTGTGATCTTACAGTTAAAAAGTTAATTAGTAGGTGTGGTTTGTAACCCCTACCCCTTTATTAAGGTGTGTTACCTGCATTTGTGTATTGACATGACTAAGGACTAGAGGTCCAAAACTTTGTCTTCTTTTTCTCAATAAAGATGGAAGTTTTTGCATAAGTGGTGAGTGCTGATGTTTTCTTTGGACTATCCTGAATATTTCCCCAGTGTAAGGGTGGGAGATGACACCACATTTTATTACACTATTACATTTTGCACAACCCAAGAAAGGAAAAGTACCATACTTGGGTTGGCCAAAGAATAGTTGGCTTTGTTTAAACAATAGATTACTTGTTTATCATGTGGCGAGGCCCCCCCAGATAAATTACAGGAATTAAAAGCAGATATTAGAAGAGAGGTTCTTCTTAAAGTTTATTACTAAGATTAATCCACTAAGAGTTGAATTCCTTGATGCTATGGCATTTAAAAATAATCGTGTTCTACAAACAGATTTATTTGTTAATCCCACTGACCATAATACCTTATTGCAGAGAAACAATTTTCACCCAAGGTTTTCAAGAGTATTCCTAAATCACAACTCATGTGAGTAAATAGAATTGCCACTGACCCTAAAATTAAATGACAGAGTTTGCATCAAATGATGGAGAAAGTTGTTAAACAAGGTTATAATAGACAGGCGCTACAAACAATTGAGCATGAGTTGGATAATCCCACTAATAGGTCTAGGTGCCTGATTCTGCTAGAATTACTTTTGTTAGCACTTATAACACTATGAGTTATAAGATCTTTGGTATTATAAGAAAAAAAAATGTTTTTATTAAAGGAGTACAGGGAATTCCCTAGAGCTTCATGCCGGAAGGGAAATACTATAGGCAGATGATTGGTACATGCCCATCACATTGATAACTCTAATGATAACAACCAACTATTCTTTAGCCAACTCAAACATGTGTAATGTTTTCTAGAAAGTGAATCAAAGGTGCAGAACTTGTTACTATATTCTAGAGACATAAACAGCAAAGAGTAAGGAGACGGTGTGCAGGATAAAAGAAAGGTGAAAATGTGTGTAGCTGCTGGTTGCTTTACAAAATCAACTTGTGGTTTTGATATACAACAGTAGCAATTAATGTTACATATAAGTTAAAGTAAGTGCCCCTTCTGACAATTAGCTGAACAATATGTAGGCATAAAAGTGATCACAAAAAATAGAGACTTTAAGCCAAAATATTGCTCAACAAAAAAACAAAAAGAACCCAGAGAGAACAGAAAAAGAACATAGAGAAGAAACGGCAGAGCTCAGTGAGGCAAAGAGCTGACAAGGTTACTGGAAGTCAGTAGCGGAGAGTGTGTGTAAGGTAAGAGAACCAGTAAGGTAAAAGAGAAGTGCAGCTGCGATATTCATAGAACGTTATACAAATACAGGCAGAAAGAAGTTAGAGATATGGTACAAGAGGATATCGTTGCAGCTGTACTGAGGTGAGATGCAGCGCTGAATAATAGCTCAGTTGTTTAGTTAGTAAGGTTTTTGAATTAGGTACGAACCTTGCCTGAAGTCTTAGAAGAGACACAAATGTGATGTTTGACCGCGAAGGTGCATTTGAAGTGGGCGGTCTGGAGTTGCGTAGGAATACAGCAGTGCTGATGACACGGATCTGAAGACTGGAAATCTTGAGAGTCGACAGTTCTTAAGAGGAGCTTGAGGAAAAGCTACTATCTGAGAAAGTAGCAAAATACCAAGCAATGTTTAAGGAACTGGAAGCTTGTTTTAAAGAGCAAAGGTAAGTAAGGTTCAGCCCATATTTAAAGGTACAGGTAAACATGACAACATGGTACTTTTCCTTGCTTGGGTTGTGCACAATGTAAAAGTGTAATAAAAGGTGGTGTCATCTCTCACCCTTACACTGGGGAAAAATTCAGGATACCTGGATATTGCACTTGTAATTCCATATATGTGGTTTATGTGTTAAAATGTCCCTGTGGGCTTCTTTATGTGAGTTATACCACCCAAAAGATCACGGACAGCATTTGTCAACATACATCCACAATAAGAAATTAGGTCACAGCTGTTCTCCCAGTACCATCCCACTTATTAGAAAAGGGACACCAGGCTAATCATTTAAGATCCATGGTTATAGATAGTGCTAAGAAAAAAAGTGAAGTGTGGAGACATGGTTAAGAATTTATTGTACAGTAGAATGTTACTTATTACTATAAACAATATTATTTCTGGTAAGACAATACACCTCTTTTCACCACTATATAAGCTGCATTTCCTTGACCGGTAAACAGTTTTATTTTTGGTATGATTGATTTTTATTACTATTTTGCAATTTGTTGTAATGTATTTAGCTGTATAATTATAGCTTGCATTTTCTACAATTTGTCTCATCCCCTATAATCTAATTTGCAAGTGTGAAACTCCTGTGCAGCCAGACTGCCTGTGTAAAGCATAAATTAGTAGTTAGCCTCCTCTGCTATAAACATCTTAACCTTGGCTCTCTTGGGCCCTGTTTTACGTGGACTTGGTTACAAGTGTCAAGTAGAGTTAACAACTTGTGTTAGAAACTGGAGTGAGAAACTGCAATCTCCATCTTCTAACAACCCATTACCAGGTAATCTTCACTAATTACACCTGCACTAAACTCTGTGTCTTTTCTGTTTTTTCTATCTGCCCTTCTCATAAAACTCACTGCATGCCCCTTTAAAAATAACAATAACCCCTACACCATCCATATCGCACCCTCCCTTCTCTCATTCCCTATGGTGTCCTCCCATGATCTACTATGTCTCCACAGAAACATTTCCCCATCTAATTCTCCTGCCTCCAATCATACCTGCTCTAACAAGTCTCACTCTTACCTTCTATCCCTTACACTCCTGCTACTTCTTACTGCTGGTGACATCGCTCCTAACCCTGGCCCTACAGCAATCGTCACACTTCCACACTCTTGTTCAATCTCCTTCATTAAAAACTCTAGGCCACTCAATTTTAACAATCTCATTTCCATTAACCCACAGCAATTATCCCCTTTTTTATTGTTGTGCTCGCTCTGTCTGCAACAAACATAACTATTCACAACTTGTTTGTTTTTAATGCTTTCAACCTTTTAGCAATTACTGAAACCTGTTTATCTTCTTCTGACACTACATCCATTGCTGCTCTCACACATGATGGTCTCCACTGTAGTCATACCCTAGGCCCGGTGAGAGACATGGTGGTAGTGTTGAGATCTTGTTCTTCCCCTCCTGCCGCAATCAGTACCTGCCTCTGCTCTCATCTCTCTCCTTCTCCTCCTTTGAAGTACACTGCATTTGCCTATCCTCCCCTCTTTCTCAGAGGAGCAATCATTTACTGACCTCCTGGACCAACCTCCCAATTACTTGACAACTTTGCCACCTGGCTTCCTCAATTTCTCTCTCCAAATATACTCGCTCTAATACAGGAGGACTTCAACATTCCCATTGATAACCCATCTGCCCCTTCTGCCTCTAAACTTCTTTCACTCACATCCTCCTTCAGTCTTTTACAATCCACCCTATTCCCTACTCAACGCAACTGACACTCAATGGACCTGATCATTTACTACCTCTGCTCTATATCTAACTTCACCTGTCACCCCTTTCCCATTTCAGACCCCCACTTGCTCACCTATAATCTTAATGTACTAAATTAACTTATTCACACTTCCACTATAACCTGCCATGATCTTGCTACTGCCAACGATAACAATACTCTCTCTTCTGCACTAGGAACTCTTGTTCCTCCCCAACTATGCAAAACCCCACGTCGTCAGTTACAGCCCTTGCACTCTCAGCTACTTGAAAAATTGCTCCCGCATTGCTGAGCATGTCTGGAGGAAATCTTACTCTGAACCTGATTTCATCCACTATAAGTCCATTCTTTGTTCATACACAGCTGTCCTTAACTTAGCAAAGCAAACTTACTTCTCTTCTCTTGTATCTACTCTTTCCTCCAACCCTAAATAACTCCTCTCTACTTTTAACTCTCTCCTCTACCCACCTGCACCACCCCCTTTGTCTGTCTTAAAGTGTTCAAGACCTGGCAGACTACTTTTTAAACAAAACGCATACTATCGCAAAACACAAGCCTGCAATCCTCTGTCTCTACTCCCAGTCACCCCCTCTGCCACTCTTTGTTCATTACTATTCCTGACTACCTGCCTATTTGACCCTATCCCTTCACATCTAATACTTTCTATGTCTTCCATCCTCACTCCAGCTCTTACTCACATCTTCAACCTATCCCTTTATGCTGGTTTATTCTCATCTCCTTTCAAACATACAAAGGTCACTCCCATACTCAAAATACCCTCCCTTGACCCTAATTCTCCTGCAAACTACTGTCCCATACCACTGCTTCCACTAACACCAAAAACTAGTTTAAGATTGCCTAAACCACTTCCTGTCTTTCAACTTACTGCTTTACCCCAAGCAATCTGGCTTCCGTCCATAATATTCAAATGAACCTGCCCTCCCCAAAGCTACTAATGATCTTCTTTCTGCTAAAAGTAACAGCCACTATTTTATACTTATTTTACTTGACCTCTCAACTTCCTTTGACACAGTTGATCACCCCTCCTCCTACAGACGCTCAGCTCTCTTGGTCTCTGTGACATTGCCCTCTCTTGGATCCACTTTTATCTTTCTAACAGGTCCTTTTCTGTGTCATTTGCTGGTGACTACTCCTCTTCAATGCCTCTGTCAGATGGAGTACCACAAGTCTCTGTCCTGGGTCCTCTTCTCCATTTATACTTCACTGTATAAACAACATCTATGGCTTCAAATATCATGTCTATGCTGATTACACTCAGATCTACCTTTTCACCCCTGCTCCCTCTCCCTCTTTCTTTTCTTATGTCAGCGACTGCTTAACTGGCATTTCTTCCTGGATGGACTCTCACCTGCTAGAGATTACCATATCTGAGACTGAGCTTCTTCTAATCCTCCCATCTAGCTCTACTTTAATTTCTGACTTTTCTATCACTGTCAACGGCATTACTATTACCCCATCACCCTAAGTCCGCTGCCTGGGAGTTATACTTGACTCCAATCTGTCCTTCATCCCCCACAAACAATTGCTCTCTTTTCTCCAACCCTAAATTACTCCTCTCTACTTTTAACTCTCTCCTCTACCCACCTGCACCACCCCCTTTGTCTGTCTTAAAGTGTTCAAGACCTGGCAGACTACTTTTTAAACAAAACGCATACTATCCCAACACAAGCCTGCAATCCTCTGTCTCCAACCCCAGTCCCCCCCCCCTCTGCCACTCTTTGTTCATTACTATTCCTGACTACCTGCCTATTTGACCATATCCCTTCACATCTAATACTTTCTATGTCTTCCACCCACACTCCAGCTCTTACTCACATCTTCAACCTATCCCTTTATGCTGGTTTATTCTCATCTCCTTTCAAACATACAAAGGTCATTCCCATACTCAAAATACCCTCCCTTGACCCTAATTCTCCTGCAAACTACTGTCCCATACCACTGCTTCCACTAACACCAAAAACTAGTTTAAGATTGCCTAAACCACTTCCTGTCTTTCAACTTACTGCTTTATCCCAAGCAATCTGGCTTCCGTCCATAATACTCAAATGAACCTGCCCTCACCAAAGCTACTAATGATCTTCTTTCTGCTAAAAGTAACAGCCACTATTTTATACTTATTTTACTTGACCTCTCAACTTCCTTCGACACAGTTGATCACCCCTCCTCCTACAGACGCTCAGCTCTCTTGGTCTCTGTGACACTGCCCTCTCTTGGATCCACTTTTATCTTTCTAACAGGTCCTTTTCTGTGTCATTTGCTGGTGACTACTCCTCTTCAATGCCTCTGTCAGATGGAGTACCACAAGTCTCTGTCCTGGGTCCTCTTCTCCATTTATACTTCACTGTATAAACAACATCTATGGCTTCAAATATCATGTCTATGCTGATTACACTCAGATCTACCTTTTCACCCCTGCTCCCTCTCCCTCTTTCTTTTCTTATGTCAGCGACTGCTTAACTAGCATTTCTTCCTGGATGGACTCTCACCACCTAGAGATTACCATATCCGAGACTGAGCTTCTTCTAATCCTCTCATCTAGCTCTACTCTAATTTCTGACTTTTCTATCACTGTCAACGGCATTACTATCACCCCATCACCCTAACTCCAATCTGTCCTTCATCCCCCACATACAATTGCTCTCTTCATCCTGCTGCAACCACCTACATAATATTTCCAAATTTGTCTGTTTCTGAATGCTCACACCACTAAGAAACTAATCCACTCCCTTGTTATTTCCTGACTTGACTACTGCAATAACCTAACTGACCTTCCTCTCTCCTGCCTCTCCTTCCTTCAATCTATCCTAAATGCCTCTGCCAGGCTAATCCATCTTTCCTGCCGCTTTGTATCTGATGCTCCTCTCTCTGAGTCATTGATGACGTGTGAAGAGAGGATCTCTGTGTGGGGGAAGCTGCTCTGGCTATGAAGAGGAGAGAGGTAAGTTTTTAAACAAAAAGGCAGCTTTCTAAACTTTGATGAATGAAAGTGCCCGTTTTTAATAGTATTTTTAAAAACTGGGCTTTCATTCATCAAAGTTTACCTTCACATGAAATACAACAAAAATGTAATGTAATGTTGGATGGCTATTTAATTATGGAAAAGAAAGTTGACTTCCACTGTTGTATCATATATTAAATATAGTGTACACATGCCTCTTTCAATTGATGACTGTTTTATATAACTGACATGTATATTTCCTCGAATGTGAAGCCCTGTACACTGTATTTGACGTATGTGAAGTGAGTAGATTCTCTAAGGCATATATATGTATATTTTGATATGACTGAGTAATCAGTGACTGTGTCATTAGTATTTGATGAGCTACTTGTCTACAAATACCTTCTGTCTCAGATCGTATTTGACTACTCAATTAGTGAATATGGTTTTAGTCTTAGCTTTAATTATCAATAAAATTAAATTCTATGTGCTCACTAATACTAATGAAACACACAAAAAATAAAATGTGTTAAAAAATATATAAAAATGAATGATAAAGTGATCAAAAGATTACACTGATAAAAAAATACATATACACCACCATGTATAAGCAGACTCCAGGAGCCCAATGTGGCAAATATACAAGGTCCCAATGAATGTTCCAAGGACTTTATTGATCTTAAAATGCTAAGACAAAACAGCAATATAGTGAAATATTGTTCAATACGGTTTAAAGATGGTGCTTTAAATAGTTTTTGCTCTTGTGCTAACCCGACCAGCTTGAAAAAAGGTGAACTTAGAATATCGCGTGTGCATTCATGTATTCCCCCATAGAAGTTATTGGAGCAAAAAAAAGTGGAGGGAAAAAACTAACACCCTACTCGTGCGCAAACAGGATCTCATAATGTCAAGTGCGCTAAACCGACATAAAAATATGAATATTTCATATTCCAGTGTTCTTCACATAGAACAATATGCTCTATTTATTCATAAATACATATTTCTACATATATCTGATGGTATTTTGGTACATTATATATTTTAGGTATATATATACATGTTTTCATCTACTTAACTGCAAAGGGCTCCAATGTATATATGTATTTATATGTCTATAAATACACATATACACACATATAGACATATATATATATATATATATATATATATATATATATATATATATATATATATATATATATACACTCACCAGCCACTTTATTAGGTACACCTGTACAATTGCTTGGTAACACTAATTGCTATTGCTAATCAGCCAATCACAGCAGCAACTCAATGCATTTAGGCATCTAAACGTGAAGACGACTTGCTGAAGTTCAAACCGAGCATCAGAATAAGGAAGAAAGGGGATTTAAGTGACTTTGAACGTGGCATGGTTGTTGGTGCCAGACAGGCTGGTCTGGGTATTTCAAAAACTGCTGATCTACTGGGATTTTCATGCACAACCATCTCCAGGGTTTACAGAGAATGGTCAGAGGTCAGAGGAGAATGGGCAGACTGGTTCGAGATGATAGAAAGGCAACAGTAACTCAAATAAACACTTGTTACAACCAAGGTATGCAGAATACCATCTCTGAATGCACAACACGTCGAACCTTGAAGCAGATGGGCTACAGCAGCAGAAGACCACACGAGTGCCACTCCTGTCAGCTAAGAACAGGAAATTGAGGCTACAATTTGCACAGGCTCACCAAAATTGGATAAAAGAAGATTGGAAAAACGTTGCCTGGTCTGATGAGTCTCGATTTCAGCTGCGACATTTAGATGGTAGGGTCAGAATTTGGTGTAAACAACATGAAAGCATAGATCCATTCTGCCTTGTATCAATAGTGCAGGCTGGTGGTAGTGGTGTAATGGTGTTGGGGATATTTCCTTGGCACACTTTGGGCCCCTTAATACCAATTGAGCATCGTTTAAATGCCACGGCCTACCTGAGTATTGTTGCTGACCATGTCCATCCCTTTATGACTACTGTGTGCCCATCTTCTGATGCTACGTCCAGCAGGATAATACACCATGTCACAAAGCTCAAATCATTTCAAACTGGTCAAACTGGTTTCTTGAACATGACAATGAGTTCACTGTACTCTAATGGCCTCCACAGTCACCAGATCTCAATCCAATAGACTCTATTGAATAGAGCACCTTTGGGATGTGGCGGAACGGGAGATTTACATCACGGATGTGCAGCCAACAAATCTGCAGCAAATGTGTGATGCTATCATGTCAATATGGACCAAAATCACTGAGGAATGTTTCCAACACCTTGTTAAAACTATGCCATGAAAAATTAAGGCAGTTCTGAAGGCAAAAGTGGTCCAACCCGGTAGTATCAAGATGTACCTAATAAAGTGGCCGGTGAGTTTATACACACACAGACATACATAAACATCTTTAGACATGTATATGTATGTATCTCTATGTTACAGCCTTTTGCATGCCTTTTCTTTCTAACACTTGAGACCTCATATCTTTGAGCCCTTATGACTTACTTTTTTGTGCAATGTATTTTTATATTTTTTATTAGATGGTGTTATTATGAGTGTAAGTGTACTTTGTAATGTATTTTTGATGTGTTTTGTGAGTTTTTTTAGTTTTTGTGAAACAGTTAACCAGAGCTCTGTTATGGTAATCATTCTAGTGTAAATCACGATTGCGCTCAAATGATCCTGTTTACTTTCAACTCGTAATACGAGTGGTAAACTCTAGTACAAACACCCACGGAAAAAACCCTCAGCGCACGACTAATAATCTGGTCCTTAGTTGGTAACACCCTTCCCACAGACACCTCTTAGACATCCGACATACATTTCTCTCTTCTTCACAACTTTTTCAAGGATGATGATGACCCAGCACTTTATAAAGACCTTCTCTTTAATTTAATTGGGTATTGCCTTAATTGCAACAGGTGTTCATCAATCCTGCTTACATTTAAAATTGTGCTGTAAGATTTATTTACATGTTTACTTCCTTGAACTGTTTATACAACACTGTGTGATACTTTATCAGACATCCTAACTCTCCCTGAAGTTCAGGGAGTCTCCCTGATAGTGACTCCCTGATGCCTGCAAATGGAATGCAATCTCCCTGAAACTCCATGTACCATGATCCAATGTGGCCCAAATCCGGAAAGTGTTTCTTTAAGGAATGCCTTTAGTTGCTGGGACGTTATAGAACCCTCAAAGCATGCATCAGTAACCAAAAAGCCCCCACTTATTCTAATAAAATAAAACACAAATACTAACTTATTTACTGCACGTAATTAAACTTCATATTCTAAAATATTTAAGCATTCAACAAGCGTACAATCACTGGAAAATAGGTTGTATGTGGTTGTGCAATAAAGCTACTTTTTTTAATGTGATTTTAGTGGGAAGCTACTTTAATGATAAGTCTCTATCTTCTTTAGGGTTTCAAGGTGTCCAATATATAATTGGGAGGGAGGGGGGGAGCGGCGCAGTAGCGGGTGAAGCCACCTCCCTGAAATTAGTTTTTGCAGGTTGGGATGTCTGCTTTATACTAATATGGCATTGCATATATCACTATAAGATATGTAGAAGCAGATGATTAACACTAACAAGATGTACATATAGAACAGTATTTGTATATGTATATCATACTTTTCTTGCAACATTGACTGAACAAGAAAGATTTTGCAATGTGGTAAATAAGTCATTTTGACAAAAGGGTTTATACACACAATATTGATGACAACACTATTTACTTGATGTGTTTTATTGTTAATTTATTGATTTATTAGTGTATATTGATCAAGTGTACCTATGAAGCTTTTTGTTGGCTAACAACATTTTAGGTAGGATAGCATAACCTTTAAATTGCCACATTTTCCACAAGTTGTCCCTAAAAATTGACATTATTACTGTAAATGACCAGAGTATTGTTTTTTTTTTCCACATTTATATAATTTTATTGCAGCCTGGCTGGTAGCTGGCTATATATTAAAGATGTGAGCACTAGCACCACTCAATATATATATATAGAAAATAACTCATTGTGTAAACCATTTACAAATCTAAACAAGTCAGCTGACTTGTTTAGATTTGTAAATGGTTTACACAATGAGTTATTTTCTCTATATTTTGTATTTAGTGGAGGATTTTAAACTCACTTTTCGCCTCCCCATAATTTTAATTGTTGTTATATATATATATATATATATATATATATATATATATATATATCATATTGCATGATCACTATAGTTCTATAGAATACCACAATGAAGAAATATAAATTAGGATTATATTTAGATCAGTTTCATTTTCATCTGAAGAACTAGACACATTATCAAAGCAAACTCAACAGTTCATATTTCACTGCCTAAAGCATGAGACTATAACCCACCCCCCTCCGTCTTTCACAACCTTTGACTTCTGTCCAATAAAGGTGGACTAATAAACTTCTTTTTTGCTGCTCTGTTAAACAAACATATTGCTGAATTAAATTGACTGAATAAAACCACCCCAGTTAAATATCAGTTTACAATAAATATTATAGATACATTTCAAACGATTATCAAAAATGGGCTTTAAGTATGCTGGTTTGTTACACAACTAAAAAGGTCTACCTTAAATTCAGGGATAGGAATTTGCTGTAAACAGTAGCGATTCCAAATCACATACTTGTTGCTGGTAATAAAGAATTAAATGGATAAACTGCTGTGTGGTTCAGTGTAAATTGTTTAGTTTGAAAACTTAGTTCTGTTCATATTAGCACATGCACGGACAATTGGTAAAGAACCTATTTTTTTAAATTACTTTAATCAATCTGTATCTTTAAATAAATTATATGGTTCCACAAGTTGACAACAACCTTCCCTATTCCTGCAGCATATTTCTGTTCTGCTTCCATAAAATGAAATCTGTAAACAGCATAGGGTATTTCTGAGAGTTTACAGGGAAAAAAGAAGTGAAACTACGTGGAGCAGTAGCAACTTAAAGCAACAATGAATGCCTTAAACAGTCAGAAATTCAGCAACTGGCAGATCCCTTCTTGCATCACAAGCCATGTGATCTCCTGTATTCAATTGGATCTCTGGATCTTGTGATTAACAGGAGTAATGGGCGTTGTATTGAAGTGTTTAGTTTTAGAGAGCTCATGGGAGTTGTAGTAAAAGAACACACCCGTCAGTCATCATAATGGCTGCTTTACAGAGAGGTATGTATTTTTATAGGTAGAAAAAAATTATAATATTCAAATTGTAAATATTATTTGTACCAAAACACAATTTGAACTGTTATTCTCATAGTTACTTTGTGTTTCTGTTCAGCACCTTTGTTTTAACCACTTTGTACTGAGAGCAGAAGCTCTTCTTCCGCTTTTAATTATGTGGCTAATGCAAAGTTTCAGGAAACTCTTTTGAGTTAACTCTTTGGCTGCCAAAAGCCCTGTGATGCCTTATGCTTTAAAACCCCACTGTGCAGCTACAGAGTTAAAGAGCATTTCGTATTCAAGTGTAATTTCCTCTTTTTTTTCTATTTGTCAAATGTTAGCGGTGCTTAAATCCTAATGTCATTACACCTCTTTCTCCCTGCTGCTAATCTGCTTGGCATCTGCTGACATAGGGGGTTTCACAATAAACAAAGAGCTATAATTTGACACTTCTTGTATAAGACCTGGTTCGTACACAGCAGTAAGCAACGTTTGGATTTTTGTACATTTCATACAGGAGTGGGTTTTTTTTTAATGTACACAATCTACATATAATTATACAGACAATGTTTCCTACAGCTGTTGTGCTCCTATACAATATGTAAAAATATATAAAACGGATTTTAGAAATATATAAAACAACCAGCTGTTGTCCAGAAAATATGTGACTTTTAGGTGCTGGAAAGAATCATAGTCTCTAAACATATATGTTTTAAAAATAGTTAAAATTGTGTGTTTATCTTTATAGACAAAATTAGTACAAATTATGAAATAGTTTCAGATTTTGATTTTGTGTTTCAAAACCTTTGTCCCTAGTTCTTTGAATCTTTAAAGTCACATTATAACAATGTTTTACAAATATGCACACAAAAAAATAATAATAAATGCATGCATAAACAGATTGTTATGTTTATCAGGATATTACATTTGTAAGGACATTAATTGTGATGTTGAACCTATAATTTAGTTTTTTTTTAAATGCAGGAGTCCTATTTATATCTGAGATGTGGCTTGGAAAACTTGTGAATGCTGACTTGCATTAGCCAGACCATATTAGCCAGGCAGACTAACAGTCCTTTTGGCTTATATATCCCTTAAAGGGACGTTGTACACTAGATTTTTATTTGCATAAATGTTTTGTAGATGATCCTTTTATATAACCCATCTGGGAATGTTTTTGTAATAATGTATAGTTTTGTTTATTTTTTTAATAACATTGTGCTGATTTGAGACTCCTAACCAAGCCCAAAAGTATTATATGTAGACCCAAGTCTACAGACTCCTGCTGCTCCTTTTATAATCTGTCTTTTTATATACAGGGAAGGGGGGGGGGGTAGTGTGTGCTCTTCCTGATTTTCTAGCCCCTTTAACTCAGTGTCTCAGCCTAACCTCATCAACAGTGTTAAACTGGGAGCTTCTAAGTAGGTTTTTAAAATGTTTTATACTGGATTTTACATCAGTATCTGTGCATATTCCTCTTTATAGTAGTATCTATTACATGCAGTTATATGAAAATTGGTGTATACCGTCCCTTTAAAAGTAGACAGTATACACCAATTTTCATATAATTGCATGTAATAGACACTACTATAAAGAAGAATATGCACATATACTGATATATAAAAATCTAGTATAAAACCTTTTAAAAACTTACTTAGCAGCTCCCAATTTAGCACTGTTAATGAGGGTAAGTTGGGACATCCAGATAAAGAAACAGTATTCAAGGATTACCAGCTTAATAAAAACTTTCTTTATTATCTATATTAAAAAAGTGTCACACGGACTGCAAACAACTGACGCTTTTTGACTTTTGGTTTTACTCTATGCTGCTGTCAATCAAGTTTAAAAGCACAACATTTTAAAGGAAATTAAGTCCTTCTATTGGTTACTCAAAATGTTACATCATCACATTCTGTTAACACTTTCTTTACTTTACATGTTTTATTAGAACTCAGACTTATCCTATCCAAAACGTATCTCAGCATTAGGTAACTGCAGAAAGCTACATTCAACTTTACTTGAAAATACTTTCCATAGTTACTACTCACTGTGGATATCTAAGTCAATTAATCATAGAAGGATCTCACAGACTAAATTAAAATAATTAGTCTCCTGTAGGATTTACAGCTCCAGATGGGCTATATAAATGCATAATTTACAAAACATTTATGCAAAGAACAATCGAGTGTACTATGTCCCTTTAAAGGGCCACAACAGTTGAAAATTTACATGCGCTAATTTGTTATAGCATATCATTTTAAAGGACCAGTCAACACAGTAGATTTGCATAATCAACAAATGCAAGATAACAAGACAATGCAATAGCACTCAGTCTGAACTTCAAATGAGTAGTAGATTTTTTTTCTGACAATTTTAAAAGTTATGTCTATTTCCACTCCCCCTGTACCATGTGACAGCCATCAGCCATTCACAAATGCATACACGTACCATGTGACAGCATAAGCCAATTACAAATGCATACACACTTATTCTTGCACATGCTCAGTAGGAGCTGGTGACACAAAAAGTTTAAATATAAAAAAAATGTGCACATTTTGTTAATGGAAGTAAATTGGAAAGTTGTTTAAAATGGCATGCTCTATCTGAATCATGAAAGTTTAATTTTGATTGAGTGTCCCTTTAAGATTATCGACCCTGCACTACTATGTGTTTAACCCCCACAAAGGGGTTAATCACACAGTAGAAGTACAGCACTGTGGGTCTGAAGTGGAAAGCGCCACTAGTCCAATCAGCAGCGCTAGTCACATGACTCAGATGTGTAACTAGCACTGCTGATTGGACCAGCGGCGGAGTCGTGAGCAGTACTTCTACTGTGTGTTTAACCCTTTTGGGGGAATAATCACACAGTAGTGTATGGTCGATAGTCTTAAAATGACATGGTCTAGCAAATTAGAGCATGTAATATATATTTTTTTATCCTTTTAACACTCTCAAATCTTATAGTTGTTTTCTCCAAATATGAGTAATACTATGACGACAGAGAATAAACTTGCAAAATGCCAACACTAGGAACCTTGATGTGCATCAGTGACCATGAAAATATGATGTGGCTGAAACCACAAACACCTGATGCGTCAAAGTACAAATCACAGTTGCTCATTTACTTCTTCATTTTGAATTAATTACTTGCCATCAAACTTCTCTGAATATTGTATAGAAACCGTTTAAAGTGAAGGTAAACTTTGATGAATGAAAGTGCCCCTGTTTTTAATAGTATTTTTAAAAACCAGGCATTCATTCATCAAAGTTTACAAAGCAGCATTTTGTTTATAAACTTAACTTTCTTCTTTTCACAGCCAGGGCAGCTTCCCCCGCACAGAGATCCTCTCTTCCCACGTCAGCAATGACCAATCTGGCTTCCTCCAATCACGGCATTGCGTCAGGCAATGATTCCCCTGGGGGGGAAAGCCATGATTGGAGGAAGCCGGATTAGTCATTGCTGACGTGTGAAGAGAGGATCTCCGCGCGGGGGACGCTGCTCAGGCTGTGAAGAGAAGAAAGGTAAGTTTTTAAACAAAACGGCTGCTTTCTAAACTTTGATGAATGAAAGTGCCCCTGTTTTTAATAGTATTTTAAAAAAACGGGCTTTCATTCATCAAAGTTTACCTTTACTTTAAAGCCTCCACCATCTCTCCAGTAACAGGAAGCAAATGGTATTAATGCTTCCAGCCAACCGATTACACAGATATTAATGTACAAAATATCTTCCGTTTTGGAATAATCCTCCAGTAAATGGTATTCCCTTATATCCCCCTCCAAAACCAGACAGCCCATCAGATCTACCAGCAGACCCATGTGCTTACACTGAAAGTGAGGCCACTGATTAGTCCTACATGCAGGCAGACACCTGGGCACCTTCTTGTTGATCATCACTAGTAGGAGGAACCATTCATTTTTTGTCATGTTCACACTTTATTAGTGCAAAGATGTAAAGTTTCAGGGCTTAGACTTCCCTTTCTTAGACTTCATTAGGCTCCCCCAGTCTGAGGAAGGGGAACCTAGTCTTTGCATTAATAAAGTGTTAACCAATTTGAAATTGCAGTGATTACCTATATGAAACAGGGAAATGGACTGCACTCTAAAACTGGTGTGGGTACGGGTATGACCCTGCAAAATTCACATCCCTGGTTGCTCGCCAGCACTCACAGACAGATGCACAACTTTCAGTGACTCAGGCAGTTAACCCCAGCCAAGCCTGGTGAAAAGCCCATAGGGAAAATTACAAGACAAAATCATTAACTCTACACTTGGAAAGTCTGGCACTCATTTTCAAAATGGAAGTTACAGCATTTGGTGAAATAGTTATAAGCTCAGGAGCACCTCAAGGTCTCTTCCTCCCTGGATCCCTATCCTACAGCCACACAGTGCATGCCTTAAAGGGACAGTCTAGTCAAAATTAAACTTTCATGATTCAGATAGGGCATTCAATTTTAAACTTTCCAATTTACTTTTATCACCGAATTTGCTTTGTTCTCTTGGTATTCTTTGTTGAAAGCTAACCCTAGGTACGCTCATATGCTAATTTCTAAGCCCTTGAAGGCTGCCTCTCATCTCAGTGCATAGTGACAGTTTTTCACAGCTAGACAGCACTAGTTCATGTGTGTCATATAGATAACATTGTGCTCACTCACATGGAGTTATTTATGTCAGCACTGATTGACTAAAGTCTGTCAAAAGAACTGAAATAAGGGGAAGTCTACAGAGGCTTAGACACAAGCTAATCACAAAAGTAAAACGTTTATTAATATAACCGTCTTGGTTATGCAAAACTTGGGAATGGGTTATAAAGGGATTTTCTATCTTTTTAAACAATACAAATTCTGGAGTTGACTGTCCCTTTTAACCATTTAAATATAAGTATATAAAGAGCAGCGCCAGGTATTTTTTCCCAAAGCTCCCTCACAGGTAATTTTCCCTATAATTACCGTAAATTAATACACAATAACAAAAATCAATAGTAGTTTGGGAGCGCTAGAAGCTAAATGAGAAAGTCTGGAGACTGATAAACAATTTATCAAAAATATATTTATTAAAACAATATAAAACATGTATATAACTTTTAGAATAGATTGTGGGACGTCTCCCTTTGTAGTTTAAGAACAAGTAAAATTTACTGCATAAAAAGAGCACTTTGGTATATTTTTCTAAAAGATTCCACCTAGGTTTTTCATTTTCACCTTAAATCATTTATCTTTGATTTCCACCTTAATTCTGATACTGAGTGGCCGCAAGAGATTTCTCAGATATTATATTGGTTTTCACTTTTATACTGTTACTTTGTATCAGATGGAAACAATTTACATATCATAGTCCAATATATTGTTGTTTTATACAGTTTAAGTTGTTAACTTTTTGTAGCAATGTCTTTTGGTGTATAATATATATACAAAGTTGTCTGTACTCAGTAAAAATTGATATTTTTTGGTAGGGCTTACCGGCTCTTCTGACACGTCTGTGTCTGATGGTATCTCGGTCTCTCTTACCGTTTTTTTCTTTGTGTCTCTCCTCCCTGTATGATGTAGGTATCTCCGATGTCGAGAATGAAAACCTAGACTACGCTCCTGCGTGTATGGGTTTCCTTCTCTACCGGTTTGAAGCGAATTCGGCCTCTATGCTCAGGATCTCTTTTTCCCCAGGCAGCTTCTTGATACAGGTGTTTGTCGTGCACGTCTCAGCGTGTAGATGTAATCTTGGACTTGAAATACAAACGGCCGTTTGTTTTTTTGAACTTTTTTGAACAATTTGGGCATAAAATTAAAATCCAAGGGTGCTAATATGGACCCCAGCCTTAGTGTGAAGTCTATCAAGATTCAAAATTTATAAACTTATATAATATCACAGAAATTAACACATATGCTTAGCACAAAATATAAAAATTTTTTATTTACTGATGGCAGCGTCACAGGAAAGCTAAGGCGTTTCGGCCAATGGCCGTAGTCAATCCGGATGTTATTGGGATTGCTGTGGATTATGGATACGCTGTTTTGCGGATTTTAAATGTTGAAGGAATAAAGAGATTTGATTTTATTTAAACAGACTCCCGGTTTGCATTTTTCAAGTTGATGTATGAACATATAGCCATTATTTCTATATTTATGTATGTATATGTAATATATGTTTTTTTTTTATTTATACAGTCAAAATTCAAATGAGACTGCGGAAATGTGCAGGAAGAAAAGAATAGAGACTCTACTGCAATAAAAACTGAAGGGAAAAAAAAATCATTTACTTTTTCATGATGGCTGCTACTATGGGTGAAAGTCAGTTGCAACGAATTATAAGAGATTTGCAAGGTATTATTATAAATATATTCTCTAAATTTATGTTGCTTCCTATTTTAGTTACTTAAAGGGATATTGAACCCACATTTTTTTTCTTTAATGATTCAGATAGAGCATGCAATTTTAAGCAACTTTCTAATTTACTCCTATTATCAATTTTTCTTCATCCTCTTGGTATCTTTATTTGAAAAAGCAGGAATGTAAGATTAGGAGCACCCTGGATTCTGAACCAAAAAATGGGCCGGCTCGTAAGCTTAGATTCCTGCTTTTTCAAATAATGATACCAACAGAACAAAAAAAAAAATATAATAGGAATAAATTAGAAAGTTGCTTAAAATTGCATGCTCTATCTGAGTTATGAAAGAAAAAATTGGGTTCAGTGTCCCTTTAAAGGACTATTAAATACAGTAGAATTTTCATAATCAACAAATAAATAATAAAAAAATAAAAAGCAATAGCACTTAGTCTGAATGTTAACTTAGCAGTAGATTTTCTTCAGAAAGATATCAGTTAATTAAATTTTCCTTCCCGTATCATATGACAGCCATCAGCCAATTACAATATGCATATGCGTATATAATGAGAACTTTTACACATGCTCAGTGAGAGCTGGTGCCTCAGAAAGTGTGTATATAAAAATATTGTGCACATTTTGATAATAGAAGTGAATTGGGATTTTTTTTTTCAAACTGAATGCTCTATCTAAATCATGAAAGTTTACATTGTGACTTCAGTGTTCTTTTAAAGGGACATGAAAGTCAAAATGAAACTATAATGGTGCAGGGCAAGTATTATAAAAATACACTTTTCATTACTTATTTTATGAAATTTACTTTGTTCTTTTGATATCGTTTGTTGAAAGTACCTATTGTTGTCCTTTAAGCCTGTGCTGAGGATGTCTAATTTTTAAGGCATCATAATAAATCAATTAACATATATTAAAATGAGTAATATATATTAAAGGGACACACAAGTCAAAATTAAACTTTAATGATTCAGCAATTTTAAACTACTTTCCAATTTACTTCCATTAACAAAATGTGCACAGTATTTTTATATTTACATTTTTTTGAGTCACCAGCTCCTACTGAGCATGTGCAAGAATTCACAGAACATACATATATGCATTTGTGATTGGCTGATGGCTGTCACATGATACAGGGGGAGTGGAAACAGACATAACTTTGACATTTGTCAGAACAAAATCTACTACTCATTTAAAGTTCAGAGTAAGTGCTATTGCATTGTCTTTTATTGTGCTTTTGAAATCTACTATATTTACTGGTCCTTTAAGATATGTGTTATTCTGGATGTCGGAATAGAGGTTATAGGATATTGGATTGTAGATACCAACTAACCTTTGTGGTCCAAGGGGTTAGTATTTCTAATAATGGATAGAACTGGTTTCTTTTGTACAGGTTTTTTTTTTTTCTGTTCAATGAGATGTAAAGCAGGCTGTTTCATTAGATTTCAATGAACTAACTTTGAGGTTGATCACAATCGTTTAGAAAAAACTATTAAAAATCACTTTTAAAGTCTATGGGGAATTTTGTAGCTAAATTATTTGATACGTTTTTGAAAAGGATTGTGATTGACTCCATTGCTGGTTGATGATTGTTTTACTGGAATGTAACAACCTTTACGGAAATAGGCTAAGATTTTAAGCAGACAATCCGTTAAATTGCTATCATCACTTCACACAAATGTACCAAATGTACAAAAAAGGATAAATGACTATTGAATATGTGTTATAAAAGGGACACTCAAGTCAAAATAAACTTTTATGATTCAGAAAGAGCATGGAGTTTTAAGACATTTTCCAATTTACTTCCATTGTCAAATTTTGTAGAGTATTTTTATATTACACTTTCTGGGGAACAAGCTCCTACGAGCATGTGCACCAGCTCACAGGGTATACATATACTAGTCTGTGATTGGCTGATGCCTGTCACATGATTCAGTGGGCCGGAAAATGAGAGCAAAAATAAATTTGACAGAAAAAAAATCTACTGCTTATTTAAAATTCAGAGTAGGTGTTATTGCGTTGTCTTTTTATTATGCACTTGTTAATTATATAATTCTATTGTATTGAGTGGTCCTTTAAATGAGTACATCACACAATAAATGTAAAAAGAGGAAATGGTATATCTACTACGTGTACGTGTGTGTGTGCTTACCAGATCACTTGGAGAAGTCATTGTCTCTTATTTACAGCTATAATGAAACACAGATGTGTCTATAAATTGTGCTCACTGCCTCTTTCTTGTGGCTACAGTGTCACACAACAAATCTTCACTAAATGTTTTGGTAGACTGCGGAATCTGCTGGCGCTCTACAGATACCTGCTGATAATAATAATAGACTGTGGTCTGCTTTTGACCACATTTACTACAACCTGAAAGGGACAGTCAACTCAAAAATTGTTATTGTTTAAAAAGATAGATAATTCCTTTATTACCCATTCCCCAGTTTTGCACAGAAAACATGGGTATATTAATACACTTTTTACCTCTGTGATTACCTTGTATCTAAGCCACTTTTGACAGCCCCCTGATCACATGACTTTTTATTTATTATCTATTGACATTGACATCTATGGCATTTAAGCCAATTATTGCTGTTTTGTGCACAACTCACGGATGTAAGCTTAATGTTATCTATATGGCTCACATGAACTAGCACCCCCCTGTTGTTAAAAGCTAATAAAAAAGTATGTGATAAGAGCCTGTCTTTAGTGGCTAAGAAACAGGCAGAAATTTAAAGGTTAAAAGGGACAGTCTAGTCAAAAATAAACTTTCATGATTCAGATAGGACAAGTAATTTTAAACAACTTTCCAATTTACTTTCATCATCAATTTTGCTTTGTTCTTTTGGTAATCTTTGTTGAAAGCTAAACCTAGGTAGGGTCATATGCTAATTTCTTAGCCCTTGAAGGCCGCCTCTTATCTGAATGCATTTGACAGTTTTTTTACAACTAGAGGGTGTTAGTCCGTGCAGTTACCTAGGAGTCAGCACTGATTGGCTAAAATGCAAGTCTGTCAAAAGAACTGAAATAAGGGGGCAGTCTGCAGAGACTTAGATACAAGGTAATCACAGAGGTAAAAAGTGTATTTATATAACAGTGTTGGTTATGCAAAACTGGGAAATGGGTAATAATAATCCCTATCTATCTTTTTAAACAATAAAAATTCTGGTGTACACGGTCTCTTTAAAGCTTATAAATTATATTAACATATAACAATGTTGGTTGTGCAAAGCTGGGGAATGGGTAGTAAAGGCGTTATCTATCTTTTTAAACAACAATTTTTACGTTGACTGTCCCTTTAAGGTTATTACAAATATTTCTAAGATACCATTATATACCACTGACCAACAGTGGGTACTTAATTAACTTGAAGTGAACTTAAATTAAACGTTCATGATTTGGATAGAGTAAGCAGTTTTAAACAACTTGCTAATTTTATCACATTTTTCTTTTTTCTCTTGCAATCCTTTGTTTTAAAGGGACATGAAACCCAAACATTTTAATTCATGATTTAGAAAGAGCATATCATTTTTTTTTTTTTAATTGTTTATTTATATCCAGCAGAGGATACATTGAAATTCAGATACATATTTTGCACCTCGCAGGGCCATTGAATACATATTAATCATTCATATAAAAAACATTCAAAAAGAAAAAATAATCATTTTAAAAGTAAACAGGCCCATTTTATACAGTATGACAGTATAAAGATACACCTTAGAACATCCAAAATAAACTGCCCATTCTGCTGGGGTTTTTTTTTCGATTTTTATACACTTCCCTATATTGATTCTCAGTATTCTAAATAAATTAATAATAAGCATTTTTCCTGCTAAGAAACAGTAATATAACAATAATAAAAAAAAAGAAAAAAGAAGAAAAAAAAAAAAAAAAAAAGAATTTTTCCCTACCCCCCTCTCTCCCCCCATCCCTTCCGTAGAAATGGAGGATAGAGAAAATAAAGAGCAAACAAATTCACCAGATGCCTAGCAATACTAGTTCAGTGTTTCTAAATGGGTATATTAGATATTCAATTTCCATAAGAGGGAGAGTTTTTATGAAAATAGACCACTTTGCAAAGAACTTCTTTACATCTGCCTCACTTTGCAAGTCAGTGTCCACTTGTTCAATCATGCATTGTTTCTTTAGACAGTTTTTGATTTCTTTAACACTCGGAGTTGCTCGACCTGCTAATATTATTGTTAGCCATTTTCTTGTTGTTGGGAGATATTTCCCCTTCATGTGCTAATGTTATCACCATTAACGGTGACAAAGACGTAGAAGAGAGACCCAGCGTGTTCTTTATCCAATATTGGACCTTCAACCAGAAGTTTTTTATTTTTGGGCACTCCCAGAGCATGTGTATTAAATTAGCTTGAGGCAGAGAGCATTTTGGACATACATTGAAACTAGAGTTCAAACACTGTGCTCCCTTTTTTGGTGTAAAATATGACATATGCAAGAGCTTGACCTGCGCCTCTCTCCATGTTGCCGAAAGAGTTGCCCTAGCAACTACTTGAACTGACTCAGTAATTAACGTAGTATCAATTGTTTCTATTCTTAGCATCTCAGCCCATTTTTCACAGATTTTTTTATTAATTTCTGTGCCTTTAATAGAGACCAAATTTTGATAAATATAAGAAATTGAAGTGAGTCCGTTTCTGACTAGTAGAAGCCAGTTTTCTATCTTTCCCAAAGACCAGTCCCAACCATATTTGGATGAAAGGCTGGTAGCATAATGTCTTACCTGTAGGTATGCAAAAAAGTTTTTATTGGGTATATTAAATTCTTCCTTCAAAGAATTAAAGGTTCTACTGCCCTTAATTTCAAAATCTAATACTTGATGTGCATATATAAGCCCTTGAGTCTTCCACTGCGACAAAGTAGCTGATTGCATACCAGCTTCAAATTGTGGATTATTTAACAGTGGACTGTTTTTTGATACTCAATGTTCTATGGATAGCGACTTACAAACCATTTCCCACATAAGAAGAGGGTTGCATATTGATCTCATTTTTTTAGTTATTAGAGGGAGCGCATTTTTATTACAGTGTGCTAGGGCCCGCAAGTCAGCTGGATATGTTATATTAGAGTCCAGCTCTATGTTTGTGATGTAATTATTACTCGTTAACCAATCTACTACGATACGCGCTAGAAACAGCTGATTATATTTACGTATGTCCGGAAGAGAAAGACCTCCGAGTTTCATAGGTAAAGCTAGTTTAACTAGAGAGATTCTAGGCTTTTTATTCTGCCATATAAATAAACGTAAAGCCGTATTGAAAGAGAGAATATCCTTAGATTTAAGAATAATTGGGGTATTTTGAAGAACATATAATATTTTAGGCAAGAGAGTCATTTTATATAAAGCTATACGGCCAGATAAAGAGAGGGGGAGCATCTGCCAATTCTTGAATGCCTCTTTTACTTTTTTAAGAACCGGAGGTATATTTAGATTATACCAGTTCTCAGGATTATCTGATATCCATATTCCCAGATATTTAACTGCATCTTTGACTATACTAAAAGGAATTTCCAGATTAGGATATTTTGGTTGTTTAATCCATAATAACTCTGACTTTGTGGTATTGACCCTATATCCTGAGAATGATCCAAACTGATCAATTATTTTAAGCAATTTAGGTATATTTTTGGAGGTGTTTGAGACATATATCAAAACATCGTCCGCATAAAGTGCCATTCACATCTCCTTCTTATTAATCCTGATACCTTCTAACTGTTGCCGAATTGCATTGGCCAACGGTTCTATAGCTAGGTCGAATAAGAGTGGGGAAAGAGGACACCCCTGCCTTGTTCCTCTACCTAGTTTTATATCCTGTGATAGATCCCCATTCACTATGATTTTAGTTGAGGCAGTTTTGTATAAGTTGTCAAAGAAACAAAGAAAATTGCCTCCCAATCCAAATCTCTTTAGAGTAAAAGATAGATGATCATAGTGTACTGAATCAAATGCTTTTTCGGCATCGATAAAAATAATAGCCTTATCAGGGGCATCCTCTTCCCTCCCAGCGCCCAGTTCTCCCAATACCTTAAAATATTCTATAGTGAGGAATACTTCCCTAATTTTAGCGGAGGAATTTCACTTCAGAAGGAACCCAGCTTGATCTCTGTTGATGATGTTAGGAAGAAGAGATTGAAGCCTTCCTGCCAGAATCGTCATTAGTATCTTATAATCTGTGTTCAATAATGCGATAGGTCGATAAGATTCTTTCCTCTTTGGATCTTTTCCAGACTTTAAGATAAGGACTGTATTTGAAGCAACAAAGTCAGATGTTGGGGTTAGACCTTTAATATACAGGTCATTATATAATGAGGTTAAATAGGTTGTTATTTCAGAAGCCATTATTTTATATAATTCGTTGGGGAGTGCATCTGGCCCTAATTTTGAATAGTCAATAAAGTTTCTTGTTCAGTGATGGGGGAGTATAGTTTATCTAAGAGATCAGGGGTTAGAACTGGGTGGGCTAAATTCTTCCAAAATTCCTCACATTCTATAAAATTTGAGGTTTTGGCAGTGTAAAGATTTCTATAGTAATCTTCAAATACTCCAGTCAATTCAATTGGTGTTTTGAAACACTTTTCCTCTGTTATTATTGTATCAATTATGGGAGATGCTTTCTCCCGTCTAACCAAGTTTGCCAAGAGTTTCCCCGTTTTATTCCCATAAGGATATAATTTAGCCTGGAGTCTTAAATCATTTTGTGTTGTTTTATACAGTAAAAAAGAATCCCTATCGGCTAATGCTGTTATATACCTAGACCAACTCTCTGGAGTTTTCATATATATATGTCGATTATACGCATTCGTTACTGCCTTCAGAAGCTCCCGCTCTCTTAATTTCAACTTCTTGGTGCTGGATATACTATAGGCCAGTATTTCCCCTCTTAGAACTGCCTTGGCTGTTTCCCATAACAAGGCCGGTCTAGTTATATGTTCACGATTTAATTGGGCAAATTCGCGGAACTTAGTATTTACCCAGTTTTAAAATTTATTGTTAGTAGCCAGATAGCGCGGGAACTGGAAATATCTAGTCCCTTTTTTTAAATTGTCAAGTTGAATTACTAGCTGGATCGGGGCATGATCCGATATAGTAATTGGTTAAATCTCAGCTTTTATCTGAGATTTGCAGATTCTTTCATCCACCAAGAAAAGATCTATCCTAGATAATGTTTTGTGTGCTCGGGAGTGACACGTATACTCTTTAACATCTGTATTCTGGAGTCTCCAGATATCACATACTTTCAAATTTTTATTTAGTTTGAGGAATAATTTAGCTTCTAGGTTATCTCTCTTTGTTTTTTTTAAAGTGGAATCTCGTCTGAGCCTATCAATAGGAAATATGGGCGCCATATTGAAATCCCCACAGAGGATCAAATACCCCTCTGCACATACCATAAGTTTATTCTGCAATTTTTCCCAAAAATACAGATTAAAAACATTAGGAGCGTAAACATTGCACAATGTATACAGAGTATTTGAGATTTTAATTTTATCAATAAGATATCTACCCTCATCATCTGTTTCCACATGTATAACTTCATATGGGATTTTCTTGCCTAGCAGGATTGCTACCCCGCTTTTCCTTTCGCATGTAGATGAGAATATAACTTCCTTGACCCAAGAGGTCTTGAGCTTACGGACTTCTTCTGGTTTTAAATGAGTTTCCTGTAAAAACGCTAAGTCCGTATTATTTTTTTTTAAATAGGAAAGTATAGTCTTACGTTTGATAGGAGATGTTAAACCTCCTATGTTCCAAGATGTCATTTTAAGCTTATTTTTTGTACTCATCTAATAAATATTTAACAGGGGAAGAAGGAGAGAGAAGGAGAGCAGAAAGAAGAAAGGAGGAAAAAAAGTAAAAAAAATAAAAATTATAAATTAAAAAATAAAGACATCCCTTAAGCAGGTAATTCAAATTTCTAATAACCCTAAGATCCCATGTAACCCAGGCCCTCAGAGGAAGTGCTTTCCTACTCCCTCTGGAGTCCTTAAATTCAGTTTCTTCCATTTTTATAGTACAACAGAAGGATTAATAACAAAAGGCTTACTTAGTCTCAATTAACTGTGCCTCTAGTCTTTTCTGTTGCTGTGGTGTATGTTTCTTTGTAAAAATGTTCAGCTTCCTGAGCCGAATCAAAAAAGTAGTTGTGATCTTCTATCACTATTTTCAATTTTGCCGGATAGAGTAGGGTAGCTCTTGCACCTTGCTTAATAAATTTTGTGCAGTGTGGAGCAAGTTCCCTTCTTTTTGTAGCTGTTTCAGATGAATAGTCCTGAAACATTAAGATTTTTGTGCCTTCTATAAAGATAGGTTGGTGTCTACGATATGCCTGAAGTAGTGCCACTTTATGTTGAAAATTTAAGATTTTTGCTATAATTGGTCTAGGTCTTGTGTTTACTTTGCTTTGATTAGGTGAACCTATTCTGTGAGCCCTTTCGACTATTATCTGGGGATGAGATTCTGATATCTGAAGTAGCCGAGGTAAGGTGGTTGAGAATAGTTTTTCTAAGTCTTCAAATTGTTTACTTTCTGGGACCCCAATAACCCTAAGGTTATTTCTTCTTGACCTATCCTCTAGATTTTCGATCTTACTTGCATTTTCATTAGTGTATTGTTTGTTGATTCAAGAGCAGATTTATAGTAAGAGGTTGTATCCTCAAGGTCTGAGATCCTCTGTTCGGCTTCAGAGATTCTATGCGCAAACTGTTTAACTTCAGTAGACAAAGCAGCAATATCTTGTTTTATTTCTATTTTAAGAAAATCAAATTTAGGAGTTAATGCAATCAGTATGTTATTTACCAATGTTTGCATGTCTAGATGTTCCATTATGTGTGAGGGATTAGCCCCAGCTATTTGTATTTCTGACTGAGGTTCAGGGGTAGTTTTTTTTGTCTCTTCTCCCCGCCATGGTTGATGGAGACGTTTTTGAGTGACCATGCAGAAATTTATCCATATATACTTACGTTGTCCCTGAAAAAAAAGAGCCACGTGCGTTGTGAGGGGAAAAAAAACCCACACAGGATTGTGAGGTGCTCTCGTGAGGTATTGTGGGGGAGAAAAAAAAAAAAAAAGTGGGGAAGATGGGTTGCAAGCACCCAAGTGTTATTTTCTTTTGTTCAGATCGTGTTTTTTGTGACTAATTTGTGATTTTGTGTTTATATTATGTTCTCCTTTCAGCCATGTGAGGAGACAATATTTAAGATTGAGTTTACCTGAAGTCTCAGGTTTAATATTGGTTACTCTAGAAGTTTTTGTTTAAAGAAGTATCAATTTTTACTCCTATCTTCCCCTATTCCTGCAGATGCCACTTTCAGCTCACAGGCCTAAATTTTATATGCTCAGCAGAAAAGATGAATATTTGTATAACAACTATCTAATAGTCGTTTTAGGAATGCAAAGTTTACACAATCAGTATCAGTGCCTGGTACAAGGATAATTTATATATGATCTCTTTCAGAATGTCCCTAAAGCTAGAGAGTTTAAGACTTAGTATCTAACCAGATGAGAGTGACTTGTTTATTTATAGCCTCTATATAATTTGAATCTGTCACCACAGAGAATTAACACTCTTTATGGCCAGACTTTAAAAAAGAGAAAAAAATAAGAGCACTGAGCAGTGTTTTTTCAACCGATATTCTTAATATGCTCAGACTTTGCTCAAAATATCACTGCCCAGTTCCTAGAGTGTGTATACCTAATTCCTTTGAAAAAATGCCAAAGAATAAGAAGATTATACCTCAGCCCCACAGAGTAAAATTTTAGTTTGGCTGTTAAAGGCTACCCACAGTTTAAGTAAATTTTTGATCAATGTTACGTTATACTATAACTGGCTCAGTACACTTTAGACCGTTTGTTAACTTGGAACATGTAGTCCAAGTTTACATAAATAATATCAGTGCCTAGCACTAGAGTCATTTATATATAATCTTTTTCAAGTATCCCTAAAGATAGAGAGTTTAAGACTAAACAGATGACAGTGGATTGTTTATTTATAAGCTCTATGTACTTTGTATCTTCCACAAGAGAGAATTAATACTTTTTATGCCAAAACTTTAGGAAAAAGAAAAATAGAAATATTGAGCAGTGTTTTTTCAACCAGTATTCTTAATATGCATAATCTTTGCTTAAGATATCACAGCCCAATTCATAGAGTGTATATGTCTAGATAAATACCAAGGATTAAGAAGTTTATACCTCGGCACCAAAGAATAAAATCTTAGTTAACTATTAAAGGCTACTCACAAGTTAGATACATTTTCGATCAATATTAAATTATACTATGCATAGTTCTGTACATTTTATACCATTTATGACTTGAGACATATAGTGGAACGATTTTTCAGTGCAGAAATAAACATACGATGAAAAAAACAACAGCCACAAAGTGTCTTTTGAACAGCATATGTTTGTAATTAGGTCAGCACATTTTCCTCATCTCTTATTCCTTTCTCCAAGCGTTCCTCTAGGAGTGATTGTTACTTCTTTTACAGCAACTTGTTATAGAGAAACGAGAAAAAGAAAGGCCCTTCTGCCCCAGGCGGATATTTTCCTTTTTATTTTACTCCTTTCTTTATCTTTGTAGAGTTTATGTTCTTTCCTATGTATCAGAAGCCGAAATTCAGCCCTTAAGTAGTTTACTTTTTAAGTGTTCTCTTACCCGCTGCTACCCCTGTACAGCTTTACAGCCCGATAGGTTTTTAATATTTTAATATATGCTGAGTCTATCAAGTCAGGCAGGCTTACCTCCCCTCGCACGCCGCTTCCCCCGACAGCCGTTGGTCAGGATACGGTAGTGGTGGTCCTGATTCTGATCCTCTCAGGACCTTTCCCAGGATGCGTAACACTCTCTCTTCCTCTCACGCAGCACCGGTGGGAGAGGAGAGAGAGTCAGTGCGCCAGCTTTCAGAGCGTATGCGGTGGTCCTCCGCGGTCTTCCTTACCCCTTTACCTCTGAGGCCAAGATTCCTACCCCTCTCTCGCAGCACCGGTGGGAGAGGGGAGGATCCGTCGAAAAGAAATGCAGAGGCTGGGCTTCCGCTGCAAGCACCACAGGGATGCCGATACTGCAACAGAGTCGCGCTCCCCCCAGGAAAGGAGGGAGCTCTTATCACCAATTTCAGGTAATCGCAGAGTAGAGGTTTAGATGACTCGTGCAGTCCTCCTCTGTATTAAGATACACTCTTCCAGGAACTGTGTGTCTCGCCGGCTCTAAACGCAGTTTTATTCAATCCTGCAGAGGAGCGATAGGGGACAAGGAGACAGCGTGCGGGAGAGGGATTCTGTCCACAGGTGGCAGCGGGGGTTAAGATTTCTCAAGGGCAATCACAGTGATAATTAGCCGCTTTACTCTCTGCCGCTAGCCGTAATAAGGAGGACATGTAGAGAGGCTAAAGCAAGTACAGAAGCTACTCCTAATCCTGTTAAATGAAAGCAAAGGAGCCTTCCTGCTTTATCAGGTGTGGTAAAAGGAGTTTGATTTTCTCCCTTTTAACAGTTTGTTTCTCCACTCTTTGTTCAATATGTCCAATTAAAGGCAGAGATTTGCAGTTTCAGGTAGATATTTGTTCACAAGTACTTTAAACAACAGCAGCCTTTGTTTAAGAGAGGTTTTCCTTCCCTTTGGGTGGGTTTGTTTTGCAATACAGCGAGATGAAGCTACGCTGTGCAGGTTCCAGTGACGTTGTCTAGAGCTATCCAATTAGCTACCCCACTGATTGGGGTGAGGTGCGTGGAAAACCGCCAGCAGCTGTAGGACTGGAGCAGGGAGCAGAGCACCTAGCACCTTGCTCCTCCTCCACCGGAACCAGGGCATAAGAGCATATCATTTTAAACAACTTTCCTATTTACGTCTATTATCTAATTTGCTTCAATTTGTATTTTTTATTTTAAAGCATAGCTAAATAGCTGCTGATTGGATGCTGCACATTGATGCTTCGTGTGATTGGCTCACCCATGTGCATTGCTATTTCTTTAACCAAGGCTATCTGAAGAATGAAGCAAATTAAATAATAGAAGTAAATTGGAATGTTGTTTAAAGCCGTGTGATTTCTGTAGGTATGAGAGAAAAGACTCCTCAAGAGTGGTCAAAAAATGCAGATAAAACAATAATCCATACTCACATATGAAATTGAGACATCCGATATCGCTGTTTGAAAAGACAGGTCAGATAAATCTTAAAAACTTTCAGTAACCTTTTCATAAGCTGTAGGTCAAACCTCTTCATTTTCAATAACATCTTAGGCTGTCGGCCATTTCTAGCTTTCCAGGTTCCGATATTCAAAAACTGATCGCAAATGCAAACAGTTCTAAACTAACACAGGTGTCCTCAGGTGCGCTCCACTGCGGAAACCCCTGAACGTTCGGATGAGCAACGCGTTTCAAAAATTCTTTGTCAAGTTCAGTCTGTTATGCTGCACATAAGCCTATTTATAGGGAATTGTTGTAACGTGTTGCTCTGGGGCTTCCGTAATCGAGCGCACCTGTTTGTTTAGAACTGTTTGTATTTGCAATCAGTTTTTGAATATCAGAACCTGGAAAGTTAGAAACGGCTGACAGCCTAAGACGGTATTGAAGGTGAAGAGGTTTGACCTACAGCTTATGAAAAGGTTACTGAACGTTTTCAAGATCTATCTGACCTGTCTTTGCAAACAAAGATATCGGATGTCTCAATTTCATATGTGAGTACGGATTTTTGTTTTATCTGCATTTTTTGACCACGCTTAGGGACACTAAACCCAAATTTTTTCTTTCAAGATACAGAAAGATCATGCAATTTTAAGCAACTTTCTAATCAATCAATCAATCAATTCTTCATTCTCTTGCTATCTTTATTTAGAAAAACAAGGCATCTAAGCTAAGGAGCCAGCCAATTTTTGTTTAGAACCCTGGACAGCACTTGCTTATTGGTGCTGTCCAATCAGAAAGGACAGCCCAGATTTTGAACAAAAAATTGGCCGGCTTCTAAACTTACAATCTTGCTTTTCAAATAAAGATACCAAGAGAACAAATAACAATTGATAATAGGAGGAAATTAGAAAGTTGCTTAAAATTGCATGCTCTATCTGAACCACGAAAGAAAAAAAATGGGTTCAGTGTCCCTTTAACTATACTTTCAGCTTGAATAGGATTGGTTGCTCCTATTGTGAATGAATCTGGACTTTTGTTTTTAATTTCATGTATTCCAATTGTCATTTTTAGGTCACTTGTTTTTAATGTGATAATAGTAAAGCTTTTGTGCATATTGATACATTTTGTGATCAACCCTTTAGCATTTTTTGCGCAAGTACTGTACTGTTTTGTTTATAGCAGTGTTATACATTGTTGCAAGCACTGATGCTATAGACTGCTAAAGATAAGAGCATGCACCTAAGTTGCTTTTAATTTACCTCTGTTAACTGTTCAACAAAGGATACTAAGAGAACATAGCACATTTGATATTATAAATAAACTGTTGGATAATAGATGTAAACTGGAGAGTGGTTTAATAACTGTATACTCTGAATCATGAACGTTTTATTTTGATTTTACTGTCCCTCTTAAGAATTTTTAGTAAACTGTAGGAAGATTTATCAATCATAATTTATTTGTAAAGCACCACTGGAATGTGCATCGCTGAGTACATGCGCATTATGGTAAATTACAATTAGACTCCACTCCAAATTGATACAATAGGAGATTAACCATGTCCTAAAGAGCTTAAAAGTGACTTTTGTTAAATTGCAAAAATTAAGGGGCAGATGCAAATATGACATTAATCCTGGAATGTTAAAGGGACACTGAACCCAAATTTTTTCTTTTGTGATTCAGATAGAGCATGCAATTTTAGGCAACTTTGCCATTTACTCCTATTATCAATTTTTCTTTGTTCTCTTGCTATCTTTATTTAAAAAGAAGGCATCTAAGCTTTTTTTTTGTTTCAGACTCTGGATAGCACTTTTTTTATTGGTAGATGAATTTATCCACTAATCAGCAAGAACAACCCAGGTTGTTCACAAAAAATGGGCCGGCATCTAAACTTACATTCTTGCATTTCAAATAAAGATACCAAGAGAATGAAGAACATATGATAATATTAGTAAATTAGAAAGTTGCTTAAAATTGCATCTGAATCATGAAAGAAAAAATTTGGGTTCAGTGTCCCTTTAAAATATGCATTTTATTAAGAATCAACATTTAGTGTGAATTTACTGTATCTGTGCATAACACGCTACTATGTTCCCATTTAAGGATTTTGTACTGTCCCTGTTTATATTTCGCTTTAACTGTTTCTAAAACCTGTTATGTTCTAAGCAAATAAAAAAAAAAAAAAAAAATGTTGGGTTATTCAGAATATACCTAATTCATTTCTGTTATCAAAATTTGCCTCGTTCGTATGATATTCTTTGTTGAAGAGATACCTATGTAAGTGTCTGGAGCACTACATGACAGGAAATAGTGCTGCCATCTAGTGTTCTTGCAAATGGATAACATTCAAGAAAAACTACTGCCATATCCAGACACGTTCACACTTCTGAGCTCACGTCCCTGCTTTTCATCAAAAGTTACCATGAGAACTAAGACAATTTGATAATAGAAGTAAATTAGGAATTGGTTTAAAATTGCATGCACCATCTCAATCACAAATAAAAATATTTTGTTTTGGGTTTCATGTCCCTTTAAATGAACCTTTTAATCCAATTAAACGGCAGAACCCAGAATTGTTACATGAAACCTGGTTAAAGGGACATGAAACCCAAAAATTTTCTTTCATGATTCAGACAGAGAATACAATTTTACATAACTTTCCAATTTACTTCCATTATTTAATTTGCTTCCTTATCTTGTTATCCTTTGCTGAAAGGTTTATCTATGAAAGCTCAGGCACAGCAAAGATAAATCATTTCAGAACTTTTTCCACTTTTAATGTGACCTATAAACTGTACAACTAAATTGAAAAAACAAACTGAAATCTTTTAGGTGGAGGGAAGTAGACATAAAAAACTAAAATAATATGGTTGCATAGGTGTGAACACCCTTAAACTAATACTTTATTGAAGCAACTTTTGATTTTATTACAGCACTCAGTCTTTTTGGGTATGAGTTTTTCAGCATGGCACATCTTGACTTGGCAATATTTGCCCACTCTTCTTTGCAAAAACACTCTACATCTGTCAGAATGCGAGGGCATCTCCTATGCACAGCCCTCTTCAGATCACCCCACAGATTTTGAATTGGATTCAGGTCTCGGCTCTGGCTGGGCCATCCCAAAACTTTAATCTTCTTCTGGTGAAGCCATTCCTTTGTTGATTTGGATGTATGCTTTGGGTCGTTGTCATACTGAAAGATGAAGTTCCTCTTCATGTTCAGCTTTCTAGCAGAAGCCTGAAGGTTTTGTGCCAATATTGTCTGGTATTTGGAACTGTTCATTATTCCCTCTACCTTGACTAAGGCCCCAGTTCCAGCTGAAGAAAAACAGCCCCAAAGCATGATGCTGCCACCACCATGCTTCACTGTTGGTATGGTGTTCTTTTGGTGATATGCAGTGTTGTTTTTGCGCCAAACATATCTTTTGGAATTATGGCCAAAAAGTTCAATCTTGGTTTCATCTGACCAGAACACCTTTTGCAACATGCTTTTGGGAAACTTCAGATGTATTTTTGCAAAATTTAGCCAGGCTTGGATGTTTTTTTTAATTAAGAATAGGCTTCCATCTTGCCTAGGGTTGCCACCTCAGCCATGTTTTACTGGACACTTATGAGTTACACATGCTGCAGGGTGTGCAGGGAGGAACATGTATTGTGTTTCTGGACAGCACAATTCCTATTCCTCCCTGCACACCCTGCAGCAAGTATAACTCATAAGTGTTCTGTATTTTAAGGGACGGGTGGCAACCCTAATCTTGCCACTCTACCCCATAACCCAGACATATGAAGAATACGTGCGACTGTTGTCACATGTACCACACAGCCAGTACTTGGCAGATATTCCTGCAGCTCCTTTAATGTTGCTGTAGGCCTCTTGGCAGCCTCCCAGACCAGTTTTCTTCTCGTCTTTTCAGCAATTTTGGAGGGTCGTCCAGTTCTTGGTAATGTCACTGTTGTGCCATATGTTCTCCACTTGATGACTGTCTTCACTGTGTTCCATGGTATATCTAGTGCCTTGGAAATTCTTTTGTACCCTTCTCCTGACTGATACCTTTTAACAATGAGATCCCTCTGATGCTTTAGAAGCTCTCTGTGGACCATGGCTTTTGCTGTAGGATGCAACTAAGAAAATGTCAGGAAAGACCAACTAGAGCAGCTGAACTTTATTTGGGGTTAATCAGAGGCACTTTAAATGATGACAGGTGTGTACTGACTCGTATTTAACATGATTTTGAATGTAATTGCTTAATTCTGAACACAGCTACATCCCCAGTTATAAGAGGGTGTGCACACTTATGCAACCATATTATTTTTTTAAAATTATTTTTACTTACATCACAGAAACCTGACATTTTAACAGGGGTGTGTAGACTTTTTATATCCACTGTAGGTTCTAGCTGCTGATTGGTGGATGCATATATATATATATACTGATTGTCATTGGCTCACCCATTTGTTCAGTTAGAAACCAGTAGTGCATTGCTGCTCCTTCAACAAATGATACTAAGAGAATTAAACAAATCAGATAATAGAAGTAATTTAGAAAGTTGTTTCAAATTGTATTCTCTATCTTAATCATGAAAGATTTTTTGGGGGGTTTCATGTCCCTTTAAGATAGTTCTGAGTGTCTGTGTGAGACAATGTACATGACAGTATATAAGGCTTTACTAAAATCTGGACAAAACACAATCTATTGCTCTAGTCTGGTCTACCACTTCAGTTATTTCAGGAAAACAACTAGATTAGCCTGACATGATCTTCCTGCAGTAAGACTGTGCTTTTATCCTCTAAGTTGTTTAACTTATTGTAAGAGACAGTAATAGCTTTCAACCTCTTTAGTGCCAGGTGTTTGATAGATTTTGATTCATCAGGTGGGGAGACAAATTCTTCATAATTTTCCTACATATCTCTTTGGACTTAGTGCAGAGAGTAACATTTAGAGTTACATTATATATAGATAGATAGGAAAACCAAATATATATATTTCATCACCAATTAAGCCTTTAAAGGGACACTCAAGTCAAATTTAAATTTTCAGGAATCACATAGAGCAGCAATTTTAAACAACTTTCCAATTTACCTCCATTAACAAAATGTGCACAATCTTTTTATATTTACACTTTTTGAGTCACCAGCTCATCCTGAGCATGTGCAGGAATTCACAGAATCATGCTTAGAAAAATAGGGGCACAAAATACTAATTATGTTTACCATTGCTTATTATGGCTTATTGTATAAATCATAAATGTTATTTTCCTTATATAAATTGAATATCTTCAGGCAAATTACCGTTAAATAAAGCCTTTATGTATTAGTGTTTGTGCTTATAAAAACCAAAGATAGAATTGTGGCTATCTTGATTTAAAAAATTGCTATGTATACAATTACCATGTGTCTGTCAATTTATTTGCAAGAAATCATTAAAAGTTAACTTCACTACAATAGTTGCTAATTATGTTTAAATTTACAATGCTTTGATTATTTTGCTGCTTTTCCCCTTTTGCACACTGTCAGTTTAAATAAAATAATTAATAACCACAAACTGACAGTATTTTACTGTCCTTTTAGCAAACTATTTTTATCTTCTCCTATTAATGATATAGCAAATTACAGCTTTCTAGCTATAGTATAATATCTAAAGATACAAATGTTGCTAACTGTAGCCAGATAAATTGCTTTCAATTCTATATTGGAGTAGTTCCCAAAATAATGATGATATAATTGTTTCCATTCACCATCTTCTAAAGTATCATATTATTTGTTTAGAGAAATGTTCAAAATATAGTAGCTGGCTGGTCTGCCTTATTTAAATTCACACAAGCGGACTCTGACTCAGCAATTGATAGATCAAAAATCAAGATGTGTCACTATAACAAATAAATAGCCACAATTTCCCACCTTATTCTTTCACTTTATATTAAAAGGACACTGAACCCAATTTTTTTCATTCGTTTTTTTTTTTAAGCAACTTTTTAATTTACTCCTATTATCAAATGTTCTTCATTCTCTTGGTATCTTTATTTGAAATTCAAGAATGTAAGTTTAGATGCTGGTCCATTTTTGGTGAACAACCTGGGTTGTTCTTGCTGATTGGTGGATAAATTCATCCACCAATAAAAAAAGTGCTGTCCACAGTACTGAACCAAAAAAAAAACCCTTAGATGTCTTCTTTTTCAAATAAACATAGTCAGAGAATGAAGAAAAATTGATAATAGGAGTAAATAAGAAAGTTGCTTAAAATTGCATGCTCTATCTGAATCACGAAAGAAAAAATTTCGTTTCAGTGTCCCTTTAAGCCCACAAGTTAAAGGGATATAAAACCTAGAATTTTTCTTTCTTGATTCAGGTAGAACATACAATTTTAAACAACCTTCTATTGTCTAATTTGCTTCATTCTTTTGGTATCCTTTGTTGAAAAACAGCAATGCATTACTGGGTGCTAGTTAACGCAATTGTTGAGCCAATAACATGAGGCATGTACGTGCAGCCACCAATCAGTCGCTTTTGAGCCTACTTGGGTATTCTCTTCAACAAGGGATACCAAGACAACAAAACAAACTAGATAATAGAAGTAAATTGAAAAGTTACTTAAAATCACATGCTCTATCTGAATCATGTAAGAAAAAAAAATTGGGGTTTTATGTTCCTTTAACCCCTTAACGACCAAGGACGTACGCCACACGTCCTCAAAAAAAATACAGTTAATGACCGAGGACGTGTGGCGTACGTCCTTGGTCTGGAAAGCAGCTGGAAGCGATCCTGCTCACTTCCAGCTGCTTTCCGGTTATTGCAGCGATGCCTCGATATCGAGGCATCCTGCAATAACCCCCCTTGGCCATCCGATGCAGAGAGAGCCACTCTGTGGCCCTCTCTGCACCGGACATCGGTGGCCGGTATCGTTGGTGGGTGGGAGCAAGTCTGGGAGGCGGGTGGGCGGCCATCGATGTGCCGAGTGGAGTGGAGGGGGCGGACAGCTGCCAGTACCCAAGATGGCGCCCATTAAGGCAGAGGGGGAAGGGTTAGAGAGCTGTTTGGTGGGGGATCAGTTAGGCTGCATATGTAAATATGCTAAAAAAACACACAAAAAATGCCCAAATATAGCTTTTATTTTAGTACTGGCAGAGTTTCTGCCAGTACTTAAGATGGCGGGGACAATTGTGGGGTGGGGGAGGGAAGAGAGCTGTTTGGGAGGGATCAGGGGGGTCTCATATTTCAGGTGGGAGGCTGAGCTCTACACTAAAGCTAAAATTAACCCTGCAAGCTCCCTACAAGCTACATAATTAACCCCTTCACTGCTAGCCATAATACACGTGTGAAATGCAGCGGCATTTGGCGGCCTTCTAATTACCAAAAAGCAACGCCAAAGCCATATATGTCTGCTATTTCTGAACAAAGGGGATCCCAGAGAAGCATTTACAACCATTTGTGCCATAATTGCACAAGCTGTTTGTAAATGATTTCAGTGAGAAACCTAAAATTGTGAAAAATTTAACGTTTTTTTTAATTTGATCGCATTTGGCGGTGAAATGGTGGCATGAAATATACCAAAATTGGCCTAGATCAATACTTGGGGTTGTCTACTACACTACACTAAAGCTAAAATTATCCCTAAAAGCTCCCTACATGCTCCATAATTAACCCCTTCACTGCTGGGCATAATACACGTGTAGTGCGCAGTGGCATTTAGCAGCCTTCTAATTACTAAAAAGCAACGCCAAAGCCATATATGTCTGCTATTTCTGAACAAAGGGGATCCCAGAGAAGAATTTACAACCATTTAAGCCATAATTGCACAAGCTGTTTGTAAATAATTTCAGTGAGAAACCAAAAGTTTGTGAAAAAATTAGTAAAAAAGTGAACGATTTTTTGTATTTAATCGCATTTGGCGGTGAAATGGTGGCATGAAATATACCAAAATGGGCCTAGATGAATACTTTGGGATGTCTACTAAAAAAAAATATATACATGTCAATGGATATTCAGAGATTCCTGAAAGATATTAGTGTTCTAATGTAACTAGCGCTAATTTTGAAAAATAATGGTCTGGAAATAGCAAAGTGCTACTTGTATTTATTGCCCTATAACTTACAAAAAAAGCAAAGAAGATGTAAACATTGGGTATTTCTAAACTCAGGACAAAATTTAGAAACTATTTAGCATGGGTGTTTTTTGGTGGTTGTAGATGTGTAACAGATTTTGGGGGTCATAGTTAGAAAAAGTGTGTTTTTTTCAATGTTTTCCTCATATTTTATAAAATTTTTTATAGTAAATTATAAGATATGATGAAAATAATGGTATCTTTAGAAAGTCCGTTTAATGGCGAGAAAAACGGTATATAATATGTGTGGGTACAGTAAATGAGTAAGAGGAAAATTACAGCTAAACACAAACACCACAAAAATGTAAAAATAGCCTTGGTCCCAAACGGACAGAAAATGGAAAAGTGCTGTGGTCATTAAGGGGTTAAATTCTAAAAGGCTGCAATTTATCTTAGTTTCACTACTATTATCTTGCATGTACTTTAAAATGGCTGCCATTAGCCATTCCCCTTTTCCTTTAAATGTTTCACCGTTTACATGGCTTTGCCAGGTACATGAAGCTTTTTACTTTACCTACAGCTCAACTCAGGCTTTTCCCTCCTGTCACTCACTGTCATGGTGAGCCAAGTCACTGCCTTCTCCGCAGGTCACATAGCTCCTCCTACACGTGACCTCACTCAAGGCAGAGCGTGCAGGCAGGGAATAGATTCACAGGCTGGGTGTGTTATTGTAAAGCCTCTGCCTTCAATAACATTTAGCCTGGAGGTGGGTCTGAGAGTGATTGATGTCGTCTACAGAATCTGTGTCTTTTTTTTTTTTTATTAAATTGTATCCGGGAAAAATAAAGATTGCGTTTGTGCTGGTGTGAGCCAGCCTACAGCTGTGACCTGACAGTGCTCACAGACAAAATCATCTGCCCTGCCAGATTCTACTATAGAGCCGGGTTCTGCACTCAGGCTCAAAAACAGTGCAAAACAAGGGCTTCCTGTATATGTATGTCTGTGTGTGGATATGTGCATGCGTAAATCACCATAGAACAAGCTAACAAGTTATTGAGCTGGTTGTTCGTTTCTGAGAATGTGCATCTCAGTGTGTGTGTATATATGTGTGTGTATTATTTAGATAGCCAGGATATGGAGAGAAGTTAGGGGTTTGTTTGGCTCATGCAGTCAGTTTTGAGCAGTCAGGGAGTTTAGTCAGTCTTGGGGTAGAATATACACAGAACAAGGCAGTCTAGATATGTGAGGAGAAAAGTATTGCAAGCAGAGATCACATATTGTGTCTCAGAGGGTCCAGGTTGTTTATGAACTCTGCATTTCACTAAAGAATTGCATGAAGTTATTACATTAGATAATATTGAAATGAGATTATGCATAGTAAGTGTTGTCAGTTGTGTTCGGTGCCATTTTTATGGTCCTGTTGATGACATCATCATTTTCTTTATCAGTGAAATCACTGTTCACCTAACATATGACATCATAAATGACATCACAGTTCGCATAGCACATCTTTAAAAGAAGAGACTTTTTTTTTTAAAGTTCTTTTTTTTTTTGCTTTATTTTCTAAAGCTCTGATAGCATATTTGCTTGTATAAACATGGGCATTGGCGATTTTCTTTTGCACATTTGACTCACACTTTGGAACTGTTTGTGGACTACGCCCACTCCCAGGTGATAACATAATTGCAGTGCTTCTCCTCCTTGTAGCAATAAATTTCATCAAAGCTGTAAAATAAACAAACAGAGAAAAAAGAACAGGAGCGCAAGGGACTGATCTAAGAGTAGTATTGTTAAAAAGTTATATTTAATAAGTGTTTGTACAAAACTCACTCACACTCTTTACCCTCAAACATATGAGGTATGATACAGGCACTCACTTCAGCCTTTATGAAATGTTTCGAGAGGCTGGTCATGGCCTATCTTAAAACTTGCCTACCACCTGCATTGGATCCTAACCAATATGCGTATCGCCAAAATAGGTCAACAGAAGATGCTATCTCGTCAGCTCTGCATTTTGCCCTCACTCACTTAGATCACAATAACACCTATGTTAGAATGTTTTTTATTGATTTTAGTTTGGCATTTAACACAGTTGTTCCTATTAAGCTGGTTGCCAAACTCCATGATCTTGGCATAAATACTTTATTATGCAACTGGATTCTGGACTTCTTGACAAACAGACCGCAATTGGTAAAAATTGGTAATCACACCTCATCTACTCTGACCCTTAATACTGGTGTTCCACAAGGGTGTGTATTGAGTCCACTGCTATATTCTCTTTTTACCCATGACTGTTTGCCTAAGTATGTATCCAATAGTATTATCAAGTTTGCTGATGACACCACTGTGATAGGCCAGATCAGTAACAACGATGAATCAGCTTATAGAGAAGAAATAAGGCAACTGGCTATTTGGTGTGCTGAGAACAACCTGGACCTAAACACTAAAAAAACTAAAGAAATTATTATTGATTTTAGGAAATCTAATCGATGTTTACAATTGCCCATTCATATAAATGGAACTGAGGTTGAACGTGTACCAAGTTTCAAGTTTCTGGGCACACACATCTCTGAGGATTTGACTTGGTCTTTGAACACCTCAACTTTAGTGAAAAAAGCACAACAACGTCTCTATTTTTTAAGAACACTGAAAAAAGTTAATTTATCTACTCAGATTTTAATTAATTTTTATCGCTGTACTATTGAGAGTATTCTCACCAACTGTATTACAGTATGGTATGGAAACTGTACTAATTCTGATCGCAAAGCTCTGCAACGGGTTGTTAAAACCGCCCAGTATATCATAGGTGCTCAGTTACCTACCATTGAAGATCTTCAAAGCAGACGTAGTCTTTTAAAGGCCTATCGAATTATTCATGATCCCTTCCATGTTAGCAACAGACTATTTGCCCTTTTACCATCTGGGAGACGTTATAGAAGCTTAAAAGGAAAAACTGCTAGATTACGGAATAGTTTTTTTCCAAGAGCCATTACTCTGCTAAATAATAACTTTTAAAAATCTCTCTTATGCTCATAGCCTTTTTTATTTTTTTAATTTTTTATCCTTTTGATGATTAGATCTTTTTATTATATTGAAGAAAGTGCTAAATTAATGGTTTTAATTTAATTTATTGATTATCCTGTTAATGGTTCTTTTTCACCTCACTTTATATTCACATAACACATATAATATAAAATACACATATGATTCATATAAAACACTCATGATTCACATCATATATATAATGCAAATGTACACATATGTGTGCAAGATGACTAATTTTTTATTACATTTTTTTACACATATATATACTTTTTTGTATGGAACTGATTTTCTCCAACATAGGTGTGTCCGGTCCACGGCGTCATCCTTACTTGTGGGATATTCTCTTCCCCAACAGGAAATGGCAAAGAGCCCAGCAAAGCTGGTCACATGATCCCTCCTAGGCTCCGCCTACCCCAGTCATTCTCTTTGCCGTTGTACAGGCAACATCTCCACGGAGATGGCTTAGAGTTTTTTAGTGTTTAACTGTAGTTTTTATTATTCAATCAAGAGTTTGTTATTTTAAAATAGTGCTGGTATGTACTATTTACTCAGAAACAGAAAAGAGATGAAGATTTCTGTTTGTATGAGGAAAATGATTTTAGCACCGTAACTAAAATCCATGGCTGTTCCACACAGGACTGTTGAGAGCAATTAACTTCAGTTGGGGGAACAGTGTGCAGTCTCTTGCTGCTTGAGGTATGACACATTCTAACAAGACGATGTAATGCTGGAAGCTGTCATTTTTCCCTATGGGATCCGGTAAGCCATGTTTATTACGATGGTAAATAAGGGCTTCACAAGGGCTTATTAAGATGGTAGACTTTTCTGGGCTAAATCGATTCAGTTTTAAAACATATTTAGCTTTGAGGAATCATTTTATCTGGGTTTAATGATATTATAATATCGGCAGGCACTGTATTAGACACCTTATTTCTCTGGGGCTTTCCCAAAGCATAAGCAGAGTCTCATTTTCGCGCCGGTGTGGCGCACTTGTTTTTGAGAGGCATGGCATGCAGTCGCATGTGAGAGGAGCTCTGATACTTAGAAAAGACTTTCTGAAGGCGTCATTTGGTATCGTATTCCCCTTTGGGCTTGGTTGGGTCTCAGCAAAGCAGATACCAGGGACTGTAAAGGGGTTAAAGTGTTAAAACGGCTCCGGTTCCGTTATTTTAAGGGTTAAAGCTTCCAAATTTGGTGTGCAATACTTTTAAGGCTTTAAGACACTGTGGTGAAAATTTGGTGAATTTTGTACAATTCCTTCATGTTTTTTCGCAATTGCAGTAATAAAGTGTGTTCAGTTTAAAATTTAAAGTGACAGTAACGGTTTTATTTTAAAACGTTTTTTGTACTTTATTATCAAGTTTATGCCTGTTTAACATGTCTGAACTACCAGATAGACTGTGTTCTGAATGTGGGGAAGCCAGAATTCCTGTTCATTTAAATAAATGTGATTTATGTGATAATGACAATGATGCCCAAGATGATTCCTCAAGTGAGGGGAGTAAGCATGGTACTGCATCATTCCCTCCTTCGTCTACACGAGTCTTGCCCACTCAGGAGGCCCCTAGTACATCTAGCGCGCCAATACTGCTTACTATGCAACAATTAACGGCTGTAATGGATAATTCTGTCAAAAACATTTTAGCCAAAATGAACCCTTGTCAGCGTAAGCGTGGCTGCTCTGTTCTAGTTACTGAAGAGCATGACGACGCTGATATTAATATCTCTGAAGGGCCCCTAACCCAATCTGAGGGGGCCAGGGAGGTTTTGTCTGAGGGAGAAATTACTGATTCAGGGAACATTTCTCAACAGGCTGAACCTGATGTAATTGCATTTAAATTTAAGTTGGAACATCTCCGCATTTTGCTTAAGGAGGTATTATCCACTCTGGATGATTGTGAAAAGTTGGTCATCCCAGAGAAACTATGTAAAATGGACAAGTTCCTAGAGGTGCCGGAGCTCCCAGAAGCTTTTCCTATACCCAAGCGGGTGGCGGACATTGTTAATAAAGAATGGGAAAGGCCCGGTGTTCCTTTCGTCCCTCCCCCCATATTTAAAAAATTGTTTCCTATGGTCGACCCCAGAAAGGACTTATGGCAGACAGTCCCCAAGGTCGAGGGAGCGGTTTCTACTTTAAACAAACGCACCACTATACCCATAGAGGATAGTTGTGCTTTCAAAGATCCTATGGATAAAAAATTAGAAGGTTTGCTTAAAAAGATGTTTGTTCAGCAGGGTTACCTTCTACAACCAATTTCATGCATTGTCCCTGTCACTACAGCCGCATGTTTCTGGTTTGATGAACTGATAAAGGCGCTCGATAGTGTTTCTCCTCCTTATGAGGAGATTATGGACAGAATCAATGCTCTCAAATTGGCTAATTCTTTCACCCTAGACGCCACTTTGCAATTGGCTAGGTTAGCGGCTAAGAATTCTGGGTTTGCTATTGTGGCGCGCAGAGCGCTTTGGTTGAAATCTTGGTCGGCTGACGCGTCTTCCAAGAACAAGCTACTAAACATTCCTTTCAAGGGGAAAACGCTGTTTGGCCCTGACTTGAAAGAGATTATCTCGGATATCACTGGGGGTAAGGGCCACGCCCTTCCTCAGGATCGGCCTTTCAAGGCGAAAAATAGACCCAATTTTCGTCCCTTTCGTAAAAACGGACCAGCCCAAAGTGCTACGTCCTCTAAGCAAGAGGGTAATACTTCTCAAGCCAAGCCAGCTTGGAGACCAATGCAAGGCTGGAACAAGGGAAAGCAGGCCAAGAAGCCTGCCACTGCTACCAAGACAGCATGAAATATTGGCCCCCGATCCGGGACCGGATCTGGTGGGGGGCAGACTCTCTCTCTTCGCTCAGGCTTGGGCAAGAGATGTTCTGGATCCTTGGGCGCTAGAAATAGTCTCCCAGGGTTATCTTCTGGAATTCAAGGGACTTCCCCCAAGGGGGAGGTTCCACAGGTCTCAGTTGTCTTCAGACCACATAAAAAGACAGGCGTTCTTACATTGTGTAGAAGACCTGTTAAAAATGGGAGTGATTCATCCTGTTCCACTAAGAGAACAAGGGATGGGGTTCTACTCCAATCTGTTCATAGTTCCCAAAAAAGAGGGAACGTTCAGACCAATCTTAGATCTCAAGATCTTAAACAAGTTTCTCAAGGTTCCATCTTTCAAGATGGAAACCATTCGAACTATTCTTCCTTCCATCCAGGAGGGTCAATTCATGACCACGGTGGATTTAAAGGATGCGTATCTACATATTCCTATCCACAAGGAACATCATCGGTTCCTAAGGTTTGCATTCCTGGACAAACATTACCAGTTCGTGGCGCTTCCTTTCGGATTAGCCACTGCTCCAAGGATTTTCACAAAGGTACTAGGCTCCCTTCTAGCGGTGCTAAGACCAAGGGGCATTGCAGTAGTACCTTACCTGGACGACATTCTGATTCAAGCGTCGTCCCTTCCTCAAGCAAAGACTCACACGGACATTGTCCTGGCCTTTCTCAGATCTCACGGCTGGAAAGTGAACGTGGAAAAGAGTTCTCTATCCCCGTCAACAAGGGTTCCCTTCTTGGGAACAATTATAGACTCTTTAGAAATGAGGATCTTTCTAACAGAGGCCAGAAAAACAAAACTTCTAGACTCTTGTCGGATACTTCATTCCGTTCCTCTTCCTTCCATAGCTCAGTGCATGGAAGTGATCGGGTTGATGGTAGCGGCGATGGACATAGTTCCTTTTGCGCGCATTCATCTAAGACCATTACAACTGTGCATGCTCAGTCAGTGGAATGGGGACTATACAGACTTGTCTCCGAAGATACAAGTAAATCAGAGGACCAGAGACTCACTCCGTTGGTGGCTGTCCCTGGACAATCTGTCTCAAGGGATGACGTTCCGCAGACCAGAGTGGGTCATTGTCACGACCGACGCCAGTCTGATGGGCTGGGGCGCGGTCTGGGGATCCCTGAAAGCTCAGGGTCTTTGGTCTCGGGAAGAATCTCTTCTACCGATAAATATTCTGGAACTGAGAGCGATATTCAATGCTCTCAAGGCCTGGCCTCGGCTAGCGAGGACCAAGTTCATACGGTTTCAATCAGACAACATGACAACTGTTGCGTACATCAACCATCAGGGGGGAACAAGGAGTTCCATAGCGATGGAAGAAGTGACCAAAATCATTCTATGGGCGGAGTCTCACTCCTGCCACCTGTCTGCTATCCACATCCCAGGAGTGGAAAATTGGGAAGCGGATTTTCTGAGTCGTCAGACATTGCATCCGGGGGAGTGGGAACTCCATCCGGAAATCTTTGCCCAAGTCACTCACCTGTGGGGCATTCCAGACATGGATCTGATGGTCTCTCGTCAGAACTTCAAAGTTCCTTGCTACGGGGCCAGATCCAGGGATCCCAAGGCGGCTCTAGTGGATGCACTAGTAGCACCTTGGACCTTCAAACTAGCTTATGTGTTCCCGCCATTTCCTCTCATCCCCAGGCTGGTAGCCAGGATCAATCAGGAGAGGGCGTCGGTGATCTTGATAGCTCCTGCGTGGCCACGCAGGACTTGGTATGCAGATCTGGTGAATATGTCATCGGCTCCACCTTGGAAGCTACCTTTGAGACGAGACCTTCTTGTTCAGGGTCCGTTCGAACATCCGAATCTGGTTTCACTCCAGCTGACTGCTTGGAGATTGAACGCTTGATTTTATCGAAGCGAGGATTCTCAGATTCTGTTATCGATACTCTTGTTCAGGCCAGAAAGCCTGTAACTAGAAAGATTTACCACAAAATTTGGAAAAAATATATCTGTTGGTGTGAATCTAAAGGATTCCCTTGGGACAAGGTTAAGATTCCTAGGATTCTATCCTTCCTTCAAGAAGGATTGGAAAAAGGATTATCTGCTAGTTCCCTGAAGGGACAGATTTCTGCCTTGTCGGTATTACTTCACAAAAAGCTGGCAACTGTGCCAGATGTTCAAGCCTTTGTTCAGGCTCTGGTTAGAATCAAGCCTGTTTACAAACCTTTGACTCCTCCTTGGAGTCTCAATTTAGTTCTTTCAGTTCTTCAGGGGGTTCCGTTTGAACCCTTACATTCCGTTGATATTAAGTTATTATCTTGGAAAGTTTTGTTTTTAGTTGCGATTTCTTCTGCTAGAAGAGTCTCAGAATTATCTGCTCTGCAGTGTTCTCCTCCTTATCTGGTGTTCCATGCAGATAAGGTGGTTTTACGTACTAAACCTGGTTTTCTTCCAAAAGTTGTTTCTAACAAAAACATTAACCAGGAGATTATCGTACCTTCTCTGTGTCCAAAACCAGTTTCAAAGAAGGAACGTTTGTTGCACAATTTGGATGTTGTTCGCGCTCTAAAATTCTATTTAGATGCTACAAAGGATTTTAGACAAACATCTTCCTTGTTTGTTGTTTATTCAGGTAAAAGGAGAGGTCAAAAAGCAACTTCTACCTCTCTCTCTTTTTGGATTAAAAGCATCATCAGATTGGCTTACGAGACTGCCGGACGGCAGCCTCCCGAAAGAATCACAGCTCATTCCACTAGGGCTGTGGCTTCCACATGGGCCTTCAAGAACGAGGCTTCTGTTGATCAGATATGTAGGGCAGCGACTTGGTCTTCACTGCACACTTTTACCAAATTTTACAAGTTTGATACTTTTGCTTCTTCTGAGGCTATTTTTGGGAGAAAGGTTTTGCAAGCCGTGGTGCCTTCCATTTAGGTGACCTGATTTGCTCCCTCCCTTCATCCGTGTCCTAAAGCTTTGGTATTGGTTCCCACAAGTAAGGATGACGCCGTGGACCGGACACACCTATGTTGGAGAAAACAGAATTTATGTTTACCTGATAAATTTCTTTCTCCAACGGTGTGTCCGGTCCACGGCCCGCCCTGGTTTTTTAATCAGGTCTGATAATTTATTTTCTTTAACTACAGTCACCACGGTACCATATGGTTTCTCCTATGCAAATATTCCTCCTTAACGTCGGTCGAATGACTGGGGTAGGCGGAGCCTAGGAGGGATCATGTGACCAGCTTTGCTGGGCTCTTTGCCATTTCCTGTTGGGGAAGAGAATATCCCACAAGTAAGGATGACGCCGTGGACCGGACACACCGTTGGAGAAAGAAATTTATCAGGTAAACATAAATTCTGTTTTTTTTGCACTTGCACTTTATTACACTTGCATTGTACTTACTTTTGTGGTATAGAAATTTTTTGCACAAGTCACTTGAATTTTTTGCTATCTATTAGTTTTAGCATTATAGTGCTATCTGTGTATAGGATTGGTTAGATTTTCAAATATAATTTCGTTGTCTCTGTTTTCCTACTTTGTACAATGACAATAAAACGAATCTAATCTAATCTAATCTAAGGGGACCAACAGTTTGGCTCAGTACGACATTGCGGTACAAAGATTTTGGGACAGTGGAACTCTAACCTGTGACAGTTGAACACTAACTTGTGATAGTGACTACGGACAAACCGGAGATTTCAGCAGAGCTTGGCTTGCAGCTGCAGTCCTGACGGAAGGTGATCTGAAAAAGACACTGACACCAAGGGTTCGTACTGAGCCAAACTGTTGGTCCCCTTACGATTGTGCCTGTATCATACCTCATATATTTGAGGGTAAAGAGTGTGAGTGAGTTTTTGTACAAATACTTAAATATAACTTTTTAACAATACTACTCTTAGATCAGTCCCTTGCGCTCCTGTTCTTTTTTCTCTGTTTGTTTATTATCCAGCACCACCCTATCCTGCCGGTGTGTTTTCACAGGAAGTTGCAGTGTGGACTGAAGGAAAAAAGGATTGGATATCTATGCACACTACATATCCTTTTTTTTTGGGTGCTATTAAGTATTAGCATTTGGACACCTATGTATAAAAGTATCTCTGGATATGTGTGGATACATATGTAGATATATTAATTGAAAAGAGTTTATATTTGCTTTATATATATATTGTTTTTTATATATATTGGTATTTATTTAATTATTTACATTTTTGGATTATTGAAAAATACAAAAACACACGGCGCCCACCGATTCAAAGTAGCTTTATGAACAATTTATTTGATCACCTAAAATAAAAATTTCACACTTACAAGATAGCAGTGTAAAACAAGCCCTTCATATATATGACAGCCGTAGTCCGTTAGTCCTTTAGGTGTGTCTTAGCCTGCATGTCTTGGATCCCTTCACTGTATGTTTCACCGCTGTAGCAGTTTGCTTTCTTTCAGCAGCACTTTCTGTTGTTTACCGCTGGCGGTTTTATAAAACCGGGATTCCGACTTCAGCTGGCTTTGGTCACTTCGGCAGATTCACCGGCTGTCCCTTATTAGTTACCCAACGCGTTTCCTTTGCATTCGTGCAAACTTCTTCAGGGGTATTAAATTGCTGATACTCCTTTCCATTAAGCCTAATCTTAAAAATCCTCTTGACTGGATATGATCACCGGCACCTGCACAGGTGTATACTCCTGCTGAGTCCTAATGCCCTATCTTAAACATGTAATACTGTGTATATTACCAGAATGTATACACACAATTGCTTAACCTAATATTTTTCAACAAAAGAAAAAACATTTTTTACATAAAAATATTACACAAACATTAAAAATACTAATAAAAGGTTTAGAATATTTAAATTTTTAAATATGAACTTCATAGCGGACACAAGTGCTAAGCAACTTAATATTTTCCTTAACAAATTTAAAATATATTCTATAAAATCCTAATAACTAAATTATCTCTTGCTAAATGTTCTTAAGTCCCCTTGGTTTCTAATTTTAACACATTTAACACAAAAATTTACATTTTTGGATTATATTATTCTCGTTACACAATATACTTTTAAGTATATCTGGGTTGCATATCACAGAATATATACCACTTAACATTTTTTATATACCACGTGTGGCACTCTTTTATAAGCAGATTCTAGGATCTTGCTGTTCTTAGTGTGTTTCAAAGCTGTAAAATGTTATCAATTTCCCTTATACTGTGTATGTTTGTTTACCTTCACAAGATTCTGTAATCCAGTAATTCTCTTTGTACATAGTGAAACTGATATATACACTTTAAGGCACAAGGTTATTCAGGAACCGTCATTACTTTTAATACCAAGAGTATTTAGAAACAATTTCACAACAGTGTGTGCTGACAGCAAGCTTTTCTGCTCCTTTAGACGCAATACCATTTCCATTGCCTGACTACACTGGATAGAAAATAATTTTAACTGTTAAAGTTAGTAAAATTGCTTTGTTTACAAATGCATAATAAAAGATAATGAAATAACACTTACTTTTAATTTCAAATGAGTTTTTATTGTTTTATTTTTGTTTGAAAAAAATTCAATTTTCCTCCCCTTGTGTCATGTGACAACCATCAGCCAATCACAAAATTGATATGTTTAATACTGTGCACTCTTGCACATGCTCAGTAGGATATGGTTCCTCAGAAAGTAAGTATATAAAAATACGGTGCACACTTTTGATAATGTTTGTAAATTGTTTTCTGTACCTGAATCTTGAAAGTTTAAAATTCCACATTTTAATGTCCCTTTAAGCAGTGTATTCCAGAGTTTTATTTTTTTCCTCCAGCTACTATCTCAAGTTAGCCACATACTTTGTCAAATGATAGATCTGTCCCTGTCAATATCATTCATTTATGATGATTCTCATATGTCCCTGTATTGCACAGACTGCTGGGCTTCCTCTATTCATTTATATTGTAAAATCAAATTGTTAATAGATTATATTCCAGTTATAAACTTTGCAAGTGGTCAGACCACAACAATAAAAATGTTTTATATATATATATATATATATATATATATGTGTGTGTTTTTTTATATATATATATATATATATATATATATATATATATAAACATATATTATTATATTAACATATATATTATTATATTGCATCAAGAATGATTTTATAATTATTATTATTTTTTCCATGTTATTTATAGATGCAGTAACTGAATTAAATAAGGAGTTTAAGGAAATGGGAGAACCAATCACTGATGACAGCTCGAATTTACATAAATTTTTCTACAAGCTTGAATATTTGTTGCAGGTGAGTGAATTATGTATAATTACAGTACACACGCCATCATGTCAAACAGGTATTACTTATGTCAAATATGTAGTTTATCAAGCTGTTAAAGGGACATAAAACCCTTTTTATTTTCTTTCATAATTTAAATAGAACATAACATTTTAAACAACTTTCTAATTTACTTATATTTTCTTTGTTTTCTTGTTATCCTTATTTGAAAAGCAGAAATGTAAGCTCAAGAGTGTGCACGTGTCTGCAACATTATATGGCATCAATTTTGCAACAATGAAATACATTAGCAGGAGCACTAGATGGCAGCACTATTTCCTGTCATGTAGGGCTTCAGGCATGTGCACACTACCTACCTAGGTATCTTTTCAACAAAGAATAATATGAGAATGAAATAAATTTGATAATAGATGTAAATTGGAAACTTTTTAAAAATGATATTCTCTAAGTGGTCTAGGTTCCAAAATTGTCAATCATTTTAAATCAATTTTTTAATACCTCTTTTTTATGAATCTTTTATGGTTTTAAAACCACTTACTACTTCCTCCTCCCAAACCCATTTGTTTTTCTTACATGATTTAGATAGAGCATATAGTTAAAAAAAGGTCAAATTTACATCTATCAAATTTACCTATTTCTCATAGTATTCTTTGTTGAACAGCATACCTAAGTAGGTAGCATGCACGTGTATGGAGCAGCAGTTTTATAAGAATGTTTTTCACTTTTACACAATGTGGAAACACTGCTGCCACACTGCTCCATAACTGTTCCACTGCCTCTGAGGCTGTGGTCATCAATCCGCCGATGCTATACGAACGGTTGACACCCCTTGATAGCAGCTGCAAATCTGCAGGGGGCAGCATTGCACAAGCAGTTCTGGTGAACTGCTTGTGTAATGATAAATGTTGACAGCGTATACTGTCGGCATTAAGCAATGTCCGTCGGACAAGATCTGCTACAGCGTATCATGTCGGACAGACATTGATAAATCTACCCCTATGTGTTTGTGTGTATGTGTGTATATATATATGTATAATTCCCTACTTTGTTACATGACATGTCACGTAGGTTCCCTGTGGACAAGACTACGTGACATGCATCTTAGGGAAAGAAAATGGCATTTATACAGAGCATAAGCAAAATAGCAAATAATAACAGGACTTGACAAACCCAGGAGGCTCCTAGAATTGTACCCCTTGCTCCTAACTTTTTGGGTTATTCTCCATATATCTGATACAAATATGACTTTCTTGCTCCTAAAGATTCTTACTTACGTCTACATTTTAAAGGGACATAATACTCATATGCTAAATCACTTGAAACTGATGCAGTATAACTGTAAAAAGCTGACAGGAAAATATCACCTGAGCATCTCTATGTAACAAAAGAAGATATTTTACCTCACAACTTCCTCAGCTCAGCAGAGTAAGTTCTGTGTAAAAAGTTATACTCAACTGCTCCCAGCTGCAGGTAAAAAAAAAATGAATAAATTAACAGCAGTCAATCAGCATCAGAAGTGCTGAGGTTATGAACTCTTTTACTGTGATCTCATGAGATTTCATTTATTTCTCATGATATTTCATTGTAAGCTTCCTTAAACTGAATAGGGAAATAAGATGGACTCCCTTCGCTGTCCCGGGACAGACATACTGATTTGCTGCTTAGAAGTCCTTTACAATGGGATGTGGCTACTGAGGAATTTTTGAGGTAAAATATCTTTCTTTTTTACATAGAGAGGTTCAGGTGATATTTTCTAGTCAGCTTTTTACAGCTATGCTGCATCACTTTCAAGTGTTTCAACATTTGGGTATCATGGCCCTTTAAACAGATTTGTCAACCCCTGAATAACAATAAGGGGCCATCCTTTTGCCTACTTGATTGACATTTCAGTTCATAAGACCATTAGTCTCCTGATGGTGCTTCATGGCTTAGGCAAACCTCTTTTTCTTATTCTGCCATTTTAGCAACGGTTCTTACTGCCACTTGACCTGTCAAATCTGCAACTCAAAGTCTTATCTTAAAGGGACAGTAAACACCTTGAAATTGTTATATAACATATTTAGTTATGCATACTGAAACAACATTGCAAAATATTTTCTTTATTTTTACCCCTTTTCATGTAATTTAGTTCTGAAATTGAGCAATTACTCATTCTCAGAACTTTATGTGCAGCCTGCTGACATCCCATGGCGAACTCTGCTACATATCTGTCTCTAATTGAATTTATCAGATAACAACTGCAAAAGAATGTACTTTATACTAACTTTATGACAGTGACTAGCCTTGTTGTCTGTGGATTATAACCCAGATTGACTCCTCCAAATAAGGCAAATTGTGGATGGAGTTTGGCTATTGAAAAATAATTGTAGTAAAAAGGATGTTAATTTGTTTTAAAAACATGTAGACTTGGCCAATATGTTGTTCTATATCAGCAAAACAGAAATGTGAAAGCTGCGTAAATGGTAGTAAAAGTGTTATTTATCTTTTTAGACAATAAAAAAATCAAGTAGACTGTCCCTTTAACACTGGTCAACGCAATCAAGTCTCACTTCCAACTGTGAAGAGTTGCCTGAAAGGGACAGTCTGCTCCAGAATTGTTATTGTTTAAAAGCTACGAAATCCCTTTATTACCCAATCCCCAGTTTTGCATTACCAACACGGTTATATTAATATACTTTTTACCACTGTGATTACCTTGTATCTAAGCCTCTGCAGACTGTCCCCTTATTTCAGTTCTTTTGACAGACTTGCATTTTAGCCAATCAGTGCTGACTCATAAAAAACTTAACGGGACTGAGCACAATGTAATCTATATGGCACACATTAACTAGCGCTGTCTAGCTGTGAAAAACTGTAAAAATGCACTGAGATAAGAGGCAGCCTTCAAGGGCTTAGGGAATAGCATAAGAGCCTACATAGGTTTAGCTTTCAACAAAGAATACAATAGGAACAAAGCAAATATGATTATAAAAGTAAATTGGAAAGTTGTTTAAATTGCATGTCCTATCTGAATCATGAACGTTTATTTTTGACTAGACTGTCCCTTGAAGCTTTTGTTGTGTAAGACTTTTATCATGCAGGCTGGTGACAGAAACTTGTCTTGTGATTCTGCTGTGGTTTTGGGTCTGTCAAACCTCTTCCTGTTAGAGTCTCCTCCAGTTTCCAAGTGTATTTTGATGGTATAGGACACTGTACTCACTGACACCTTCCTGAAAAAGGCATTTGTTTATAACTTATGTGTACATTATTTTTGGTAAGCTTAATATTTTACTTTAACCTCTGGCAATTTACTGCTTACCTTTCTAAAATTTCAGGTTATTCACTGGACTTTCAGCTTCTTAAATTTAAAAAACTGGAAAAAATGAGGTGATCTAAAACTTTACAATTTAATGAGTAATAAAGTTGTGATCTTCAAAGCCTGACCAGTAAGCAAAGGCCATTTTCATGCTTATCATGTTTATCACAACCACTATAATTGTTAAAAAAAAATGCCAACCAACAATAGTTATGTTGGAAGACTTGTACATTTGTAAGTAGCACTGCATTTCAGAATATGATTTTTAACATTTTGTTTCACATTATTTGCTGGCCAAAATGAATCTTACAGTGTCAGAAAGCATATGCATAAAGCCATTTGCCCATAAAATTCTCACTGATTTGTCTAGTAGTCATTTTGCTTGTGTGGTTATCCTAGCATCCAAGACAAAAGGCCTAAACTGTGTGACAAAATATGATACTAAACTAGAAGAGAATAAAGATTATGTTGCACATTGCAGTGTGACTTTGGTGTGGGGTTACCCCAGTGTATACATCACTAATTTTAGAAGCTTCTTTCCAGTGATTACCAGTTTTATGAGAAGCAGCTTGCATGAAGCCCTGGGTTCAACATAGGATTACCACCTCAGCCATGTTTTCCTGGACAAACAAGAAAGTGCTGGATGTGCCAAACGATAGTGAGACTAAAACAATAAATAAAACAACATACAAATACCATATGACAGACCAAAAAATATGATTTGATATGATGTGATAAATTAAAAAGTCTACTTGAATAACCAAGTGATGATCAGATAGTGTGATTGGTCGCTTCCTCTTCAAACGAACTCCTGTACAAACATGAGTCCCAAACTGAAAAACAACAAGAAGGAAAAAGGGCGCCCAAATTGTGTGATAACTTCAACCAAGGATAACAATACAACAAGGCTAGAAACGCACTCACAAATACTCACACATTTTCAAGCATTTCAACAGTGCAGAGGGAGCAGACTAGACAGTTAGAAGTCAACCAGCAGACTTTAGGATTTCAGGCTGAGTGTCCAAAATGATTCTCAAACAAGCATAGGCGGGTGTGCGGGTTCAAAGAGGTGGAGATAGCCCAAATCAAACCTTACACATTCCGTGCAAGATATCAACCATCCCAGAGAATATATAGACTCAGAGTGACAAAAAATATAAAATATAGAATAGCTTTAATTTAAAATCAATATAAAACAATTCTTAAAAATGTCTCACAACGCGTTTCTCGGGTTTACCATTTCATCAGGTAAAATTAATTTGAGAATCGTTTTTGACACTCAGCCTGAAAGCCATAAGTCTGCTTGCCGACTTCTAACTGTCCAGTCTGCTCCCCCTGCACTGTTGAAGTGTTCGGAAATGAGTGTGTACGTGAGTACATTTCTAGCCTTGTTGTATCGTTCCTTGGTGGAAGTTATCACACCATTTGAAAGCCCTTTTTCCTTCTTGTTTTTTTTCATGTTTTCCTGGACACATGAGTTACACATGTTGCAGGGTGTGCAGGAGGGAACATGTATTGCTCCTCTTGACAGCACACAAATAGTGACGCTGGACAGCACTATTCATGTTCCTCCCTGCACACCCTGCAGCATGTGTAACTCGTAGCTGTCCAGTTGAAACCCTAGTTAAAGTGAATGTTAATTTTCATCAAAAACCTTAATGCCATCGATTCATCTTATAACCCTGTTTGTAGTCGCTAAGTTTTTTTCCCCCCAAATCCCTTGTTTTTTTTTTTATACTTATTATTTTTCGCAGATACGTCTTCATTCATGCTCACTCCAGTGAAGCATCCAGTATTGCGCATGCGTTAAAATACGTTTTTTTATGTGATATATAGTAAAACAATGAATCGCTTGATTCATTGTTTTGTATCGTAGCAGTGATCGTATTAGCTGTTCCTGGGCCGTCAACGTTTCCTTGAAAAGTCCTTTGTAAGGGTCTTTGTAGGGGTGAGAGTGACTGAGAGTTGCTGATACCTTCTTCCACAGAGCTCTGGAGAACCCCAAGAAAACTGACACAGACACAATTTAGCTTCTTGGCAATTCTGATTGAGACTATAAAATATTTTGGTTTCTTTAGAGTGAATGGGTGAGTGAGGAGGTGACAAGTGGTAAATGTAATCATGAGAGAGTGATTTTTTGAGATATATACACAGGGATGGCTATGTTCATATAAATTATTGAATGGGTGAGAGAGAGGGCCGCATATTGATGAATATGTCCCTGACAGGGTTGAGGGTATGAGAGATTGGGATTTTTAGGAGTGATTGATTGAGTGATGAGGTGAAAAGTGCTAACTGTCATCATGAGAGAGTGACTGTTTGAGATAGATACAAAGGGGTGGCTATGTCATCTAATAGATTGACTGTTTAAATTAGAGGGAAACCTAGGGGTGACTAGGTCCCTAAAAGTGTGGAACGTGTGCGAGATTGGGATCATTTAGAGTGAATGGGTTAGTGAGGAGGTGACAAGTGCTAACTGTGATCATGAGAGGGTGACTGTGTGAGCTACATACACAGGGATGGCTATGTCCTTACAAAATACTGACTGGGTGAGTGTGAGTGACGCCTATGGATGAATGTGTCCCTCACAGTGTTGATAGTATAAAATATTTGTATTATTTTAGAATTAATTGGTGATTAAAGAGGTGACAAATGCCAAATGTGATAACGAGAGTTATTCTTTGAGATATATAAACATGGATGGCTATGTCATTTTATAAAGCATTGAATAGGTGAGAGAGAGTGATGCCTATTGATGAATATGTCCCTGACAGGGTTGAGAGTGTGTTTGATTATGTTTCTTAAGAGTGAATGAGTGAGTGCAGAGGTGAAAAGTGCTAACTGTGGTCTTAAGAGGTTCACTATTTGAGCAAGATACACAGGGGTTTCTATTTCCTTAAAAATAATTGACTGGGTGAGTGAGAGTTATATGCCTATGGGTGAATAGGTCTCTGATAGGGTTGTATGGGCGTTTGGCATACTTAGAGGTCAATGGGTGTGTGACAGGTGACTTTGTGATTGGTATGTTTATCTTAAAAAGATACATAACTGTGAAATTAAAAGATGTTAAAGATTATTAATTATTTATTTTCATGTTTAACTATTGCATTATTTTTTAAAAACAGGTTCAATTATTTATCAGGATAAATATAAAATTGAATTAGAGATAAGCTATATATAACATTAAGGCCTCTATTTATCATAGGTCTTGTGGACCTGATCCAACAGTGCGGATCAGGTCCGCAAGACCTCGCTAAATGCGGAGAGCAATACGCTCTGCGCATTTAACATTGCACCAGCAGCTCACAAGAGCTGCTGGTAGAACACCGCCCCCTGCAGACTCGCGGCCGCCAGCAGGGGGGTGTCAATCAACCCGATCGTACTCGATCGGGTTGATTTCCAGCGATTCCTGTCCGCCTGCTCAGTGCAGGTGGACAGGGTTATGGAGCAGCGGTCTTTAGACTCGACAGAAACACAGCACTTCAAGCTGCATTCGGAGCTTGATAAATATGGGCCTAAGTGTAATAATATTTTTAATAACTTAAGTTTAATTTACTGATCAAAAATTTGGAAGCACATAACATCATCAGTGACTTCAACGTACAATTTGACAATGCATTGTGATTATTATTTTTTACATTTTATTTAAATTGATGTCTCTATTATACTATTATAAAATTAATATAGCAGTAATAAAAATCTTAAAGATCGTAAATGATGACAGAGGAAATAAATGTTGCTTTGGTGATACTTATACAAAGCTGATAACAACTGTTCTTTGCTACAAACATTTGAACCCACATATAATTAAAAATAATAATACATCTTGTCATAAATTACTCAATGTATACAATAGCTTTGTCTAAATAATACAAGTTAATAAATATTTAAATTGTTTTAAAAATAATCTATTTTTTATCAAATTATAATAAAATGAAGATGTCATTCTATTCTCAAAATTATTAACACTTAGAAATGATAATGAGGAATAATTAAAACAAATTATATATATATTATAGTGTTTTTAATTATTATAATTGAATATTATTTATATTGAAAATATATAAGATGCTTTAGATTTATAATTCTTCAAAACATTGTGGATATATGGATATATAATGATGTACATAACATTAGAAATGTTAAAAATAAATAGGAACCAATATTGTAATAATTATAACCTTATTAATATCTGGGAATAACATATAACATATCAGCAAAATGTTTATTATCTGTGTACAGATTAAAAAATACTATAATATATACTCATTTTCTATTATGTTAATATCTAAGTCTTTGTTCTTTAAAATATAAATATTTGTTACAGCATATGAGACTCTAATTGAATACTTAGTGATTCTGATTGTTCCGATCTCTTGCGATTGCTTTCTTCGGATGCAGGAATGACAATCAGAAATTATCGCTATTGAAGACAATGCGCATGCGTGTCTCATGAACGCGCTTCTATACAGGCAGGATATTCAATGAGATATGCATGCGTAGTTTAAGTTGGGGGCATGTAGTGAGTCTGTTCGGACACCAGTGGGGGACCAATGAGGATCATTAAGACGATATTCGTCATTTAAAATTAAAAAACATTTTTACATCCAGGCGGAGTGACGGCGATATTGCATGGCGCATTGAGAGGTACAATTATGAGATTATTAGTACCAAAATAATAAAAATCATGAATTAAACTCAAGCTAATTTTAGATGCAATTTGCGTTGCGCCTTAGAGGTGCATTATAGTTTACTTTTCCTTTAACACCCTATCTTATTCAGTTCTTACTGAATTCATCAGTGTCTGATCTCTTAGTCGCTTTCTTGGCTCTGTTGTAGCAGGGAATCCCCAGACTGCATTTTATATCTGTTTACTGTAGAATAATAAAGTAACTGACATGTAAACATACATATTTGTCCAGCTCAAATTTAAGAATTGTATTTATTTGCTGCAGGTAGTTAAATATAAATTGAATAACTTTTGGAACTATTTATATTTAGTTTGTTATGCTTGAGGCAATTTGATTATTTTAATTTAACTTTATTTTATTTGGGAATTGTATGTTTGCAAAGTACATATAAATTGTTAGGTATGTGGTTTTTATGTTTGAAGTTTATGTTTGTGTGATATCTGAGTATATAAATATGTAATACAGGCTAAATCTACTAAGTGTTATATTTGTTTGAATAGCCTAAGTGGAAACTGTGCAGCACTCTTGTTTAAACAGACGGCCTACTTAAAACATTTTTGTTGTTTAAAAAGATAGATAATCCCTTTATTACCCATTCCCCGGTTTCGCATAACCAACACAGTTATATTAATACATCTGTGATGACCTTGTATCTAAGCCTCTGCAGACTGCCCCCTTATCTCGGTGCTTTTTACAAACTTGCATTTTAGCCCAATTAGTGCTGGTTCATGCATAACACCACGGGAGTGAGCACAGTGTTATCTATATGGCACACATTAGCTAGCACTGTCTGTAAAAAGCTATTAAAATGCATTGAGATAAGAGGCGGCCTACAGGGGCATAGGAACAGGCAGAAATGTAGATGTTAAACTGTTTCTATTTTATTAAATATTGGTTTGCATAAATGCATTTGGCCCACTACTGTTTATTGTTAGCATTTTTAACCACATGTACTGTATGTTGCACAAATGCTTCTAAAGATACTTTTATATGTCTTTAATGCAGAACATATTTCTAAATTGATGATCATTTGTTATGGGGTACGCCATCTTTAATATGTTGCAGTACATTATATATACATGGTATATAACATATCATGGACCATGTTGGGAAACTAGAACCAATAAAATAGCACAATGTTATAGAAGAGGAGGGGCCAGGAATTAGGAAGTATAAAAGACAAAGAGAGACCCAACAAAAAACAGACATCGGCTCTAGACGTTATGAAAGGAGTCAAAATAATGTAATTGGTTAATTTTCTTTAATTATACACATCTGGTGAGCCAAGGACAAGATATGTGTATAACCACCAATAACCAGCAACCTCCCGGCAGTGCATTGCTTCTCCTGAACTAATTTAAGTGTGCTCTTCAACAAAGGATACCAAGAGAACAAAGACAATTTGATAAACAAAATACCTTGAAAAGTTTGTTAAAATTGCATGCTGTCTCTGAGCCAATTTAAAGTGAATGTAAACTTGAGAATAGTCGCTCACATCATAAGAAAGAATTAAAAAAAAATGAATGAGACTTTGCACAAATGTAACGCCTGGGGGGGGGAACAATGATTAGTGGATCGCAGATGAGTCACCTGTCAATCAATTGATAAATATGGCGGGCGTAGGAACGTTGCTTACCGTTCTGGCATTAAAAGGTGAAAATCTCAGAAGATAAGTATATCCCATACATTTGATGAATGAAAGTCTCATTCATTTTTTAAATTCTTTCCTATGACGTGAGCGACTATGCTCAAGTTTACATTTACTTTAACTGTGTTTATAAAACATGGGAGCATTTTGTTCAACAAATGGGAGAAATACATTTTTAAAATGAAATAGTGTCTCGGGCTGCAAAAGTAAAATTTGTCTAGATAATGAAAAGACAATGCAATACAACTTACTCAGAATCTCAAATAAGCAGTAGATTTTCTTTCTGGCAAATTCATTTTTTCTCCCATTTTCTGGCCCCCTGTATCATGTTACAGACATCAGCCAATCACAGAATAGTATATGTATATCCTGTGAGCTTGTGTACATGCTCAGTAGGAGATGGTGCTGTAGAAAATGTATCCAAAAAGTCTGTGGAAAATGTGAATTGGAAAGTGTCTTAAAACTGCATGCGCTGTCTGAATCAAAGTTTATTTTGACTTGAGTGTCCCTTTTATATACTTTTATGTGTATTTCAATTATGTTTTATGCCCTTTTCATGTATAATGTAACTGAAGCCATTTGAGATTTATAAAAAATAAAATATTATAAAAGCATTTTTTAAATAAAAAATGAACAAGATAAGTCAGAAGTTTTTACGTCTTTCCCAACATCTCTTTTGTGTGATGTGTCCATTTCCTTGCCACATCTAAAAAAATTCTTCAACATTGGGGAATTGAAACTGATGAAGATATTTATTGTTTTAGCAATCAGTGTTTATATTTTATTGTTAAAGGGACAGTATACTGTAAGTTAATTTCACCTTAATTTGTTTGACTTGTTATATCAGCTGCATGAAGATGGGCTGAGCTTGCAGGGAGAGTAGACCTATGTATCGTATCGCTTTCTATCATCACAAAGGTTTCCCATTCCTCTCTCTATATACACAAGCTTAATACTTAGAGAGCACTATTTAAAAATTCTTTCTTCTGCTGGCTCTTGTTTACATAGCTTTTCTTTACTCACTACTGCAATATAGAAAATGTAATTATAGGTGGTGGCTTCTGTAGACAAAAACAGCTTTTGCAAATGACAAAATAAAAATAAATGAACTAATTGTAAATAATTTAATACACTCCAGCAGGTAAAATGAATAATTGGGAACAGATTACAGTACACTGTCACTTTAATGTTTTTCTTCTATTTGAAAAGTAGTTTAAAATAATTGATAGTATATGTATCTGCAGTGTTTACCTCTATGTATTTATTTAGGGACATCTTTCAATGCCGCTATCCAATATTTCTTGAAATATGTAATTGAAAAGCAGCACAGACCAATTATTTGGGTAGCAATAAGGAACATTTTGTATTTACCAACCAAATTACTGCAGACAAAACATTTAATATAGTTAACTGGGCCATAGGTCACGTATGGACTTCCTGTATATCTTAACACTCATTCATCATCTTAAATGTATCCACGCCGATGCTTCTCTACACAGTGTTACAGGTGATAGTAAGCCTTTACGTCCTACTGCAGTTTAACTAAATTAACATAGTGGCCAATGCAAATTAAGATTTCAAAGGGCTAGTTCGCTTGATGGGAGCATTGGCCTTATCCTTTAGATAAGTTAGGCCAACTTCCTAACACATGGGCGCCGCAGATCAGTATTTAAGAAACCTTAAGAGCAGCATATAATTCTATGGTTATTCTACACACACAGGATTTTATTGTTCCTAAAATAACCAGGTGTAGTATAATTTAGTTTAGCGGGGTACCTATCTGCTGTTCTCTCCTCTAGAGGGCTCTTTTGAGATGTGACCACCTCGTTTGTCCACCCACCAGGAGTCACATTTTTATTTACATTTTATCCCGGGGCCATAAAGAATCTAGTGTAGAATGCTGCATGTGACTCACAGGGCCCCAGTTGGCCCCTGCTTTAGGCCTAAAGGAAGACATAGCTCGTAGGCCATGACCACAACTGATACTCAAGGATCAACTATTTATAGGGCAACTCCTACAGCTCTTTTGGACAATCATCAAGTCAACAAGCCTTCCCAAGCATTAAAAAAAACAAAAAAAAACTGTTTTAGTCTAAACAGGAAAATGTGTTCTGCCTTTGAAAATAACCCCTTTAGATGCAACAATGACACATTTACATTGATGCCAAAGAAACATACCTTAATCAGCTTTGTGTTTTTTATGCTCAGCCCTATTTGTGTTTGACGTTTCAGTGCCTACCTACCTATCATCTCATGGGAAGGAGAAAGTTTTTAACAAAGGATATCAAGAGAAAGATGTAAAGTTAATAATAGAAGTCAATAGGAAAGTTTTTTTTAAATTGTACACTGACTCATGAACATTTTTTTTTTTATTTTGACTTCCACATCTGTTTAATAAAGAACATATATAGTTATTGCTACCCAATAACTATATCAGACCTCTAGCTATGACGTCCCACTGTCAGTGTCAACCAGTTACATTTATACACCAGGGAGTATATAAGGGGTAGTGTCTCCCATAGTTCCTGATAGCCAGACATAAATGTGACATTCATGGCACCACAATGTGTGTCATTCCACAGTAGGGTTGTCAGGTTTCCAGTATTCAACCAGACATAGAGGTGGAACTACTGCCGGTACAGCTAGTGCCACTGCACCTAGGTCCAAGGGCTGGGCTGGGGAGGGGCAACAGAGAGCTCCAGAGCAGCTATGATTAAAAACATAAATTAGATAATAGAGCATAAAGAGTCTCTATATGAGGTGCGCAAATGATCGATAGCAACCAATCCTGGATATCATGATGATCCTTTAACAGCAGATCACTCTTGCGGTCAGGCAGCACTCTTGGAAGTTGGAACAATGAGAAGAACCTGTGTAAGCAGAAAACAGAGGCGCCTCATGGGACAGTATCGTCCAACAGCAGAAAAACAAAGTTAACACAGCAGCCCAAAACGGGGGTACTCACAAAAGTAGCGGCATAAACGTGTGCCTCACAGCACAGGACAGGACCTTTAGTCGGCCGACAGACAAGCACACTGAAACCTGCACGTGGGATCCGGGAACCAATCGGCAGCATCTTACGGGACAATGTCACGATGGGAGATGTCTGTGAAGTAGCCAGTCACTAGCCTCGGCAGTTAGATAGACAGGTCAGCGGACCAACCATAAAAATCAAGCGTAGAGCAGGTGATAAAAACTCGAAAGTTGATGAGCCTGATGAAACGACCTGTAGGTCGAGAAACGTGTTGCTTTATGCTGTATATATTTAAAATTTTAAAATATTAATAAACTTTCGAGTTTTTATCACCTGCTCTACGCTTGATTTTTATGGTTGGTCCGCTGACCTGTCTATCTAACTGCCGAGGCTGGTGACTGGCTACTTCACAGACATCTCCCATCGTGACGTTGTCCCGTAAGCTGCTGCCGATTGGTTCCCGGATCCCACGTGCAGGTTTCAGTGTGCTTGTCAGTCGGGCGACTAAAGGTCCCGTCCTGCACTGTGAGGCATACGTTTATGCTGCTACTTTTGTGAGTTCCCCCTGTTTTGGGCTGCTGTGTTAACTTTGTTTTTCTTCTGTTGGACGATACTGTCACATGAGGCGCCTCTATTTTCTGCTTACACAGGTTCTTCTCATGATTAAAAACATGGATTGGAGTGGAGACGAAAATAAAATTAAAGAAAGTTTGCTGCTTTTTTTTTAGTAGTAAATTATAAGACCGGACTGTGCCAACATCGATTGTGTAAACATAAAGTGTGTGCCACTGTGGTATCTGCACTATCACACCGGCTGGTGATATGATTTGCCAGGAGACGCTCACGTAATGTGGAAAAAGAGCAAGCTGCACAGAGACCTGCTAGAGATCCGCGGTGTGTATCGTTGAGACGGTCTCTGGATCCTAGGGAGTGAGGACCATCTATCATTTACTTTACACTGCTCGGCATATGTGTAGTAAGTGTGCTGCATTGAGAAAGTATAAAAAGTCTGTGGCGGGCAGCTCCTTATAGTGGTTAAAGCGCTGAAAGTATCTCCTGATTGCTAGACCGAGTGGCAATTGTCTTAGCTTTGACCGTTGATATAAGTTGCTGTACCTTAAGGGACACCTAATGGTTTTTTTTTAATAACCATAGATCTTTATGCACCCTATTAATAGAAAGAAATATATTTTATTTTAGCTAGCATTATACATTACCAAATGCTAACTTTATTTATAATGTATGTGTAACCCCTTTGCAGGGATTAAAGGGACAGTATACACAAATGTTCATTTAACTTCATGTAATAGACACTACTATAAAGAATATGCACAGATACTGATATAAACATCCAGTATAAAACCTTTTAAAAACTTACTTAGAAGCTCCCAGTTTAGTACTATTGATTAGGTTAGGCTGGGACACCATGTGAAAGGTGTTGGGAAAGCAGGAACAGCAGACACCCCCCCCCCTCCCCTGCATATGAAAAGACAGATTAAACAAACAGGAGGAAGCAGGAGTCTGTAGACGTCAGTATACATCAAAAACTTTGGGGCTTGGTTAGGAGTCTGAAAATCTGCACAATGTTATTAAAAAAAATAAGCAAAACTATACTTTTTAACAAAAACACCCCCAGGTGAGCTATATAAATGGATCATCTACAAAACATTTATGCAAAGAAAAATATAGTGTACAATGTCCCTTTAATCAAATAGTTATATACAAGCAACAATGCAATAATAAAATGTTCTAACAAATTAAAATCTTTTTATTTTGTACTTTCATTTTCCTTTAAAATATAACTTTGAATATAATTTTAATATCTTTAAAAAATAAAGCAAAGGTTTGAGAGAAGATGTTATGTAGCAATAGGCAGTGTAAACATAGACAATGTATAACAGGAATTGTATTTGGGTGATTAACCCAGCACAGTTACCGTGTTGGGTTAATCACCCAAATACAATTCCTCCTGTTATACAATGTCTATGTTTACACCAATCACACTGATACCTTTATAGACAAACTGTATGCGATTTATGCAATAGTTCAATCACTTATGCAGGTACACAATTGATACCGTTGTACTACAACCCCTTCTAGCCGTTTATTTTAATTGCACATCCCAGTATTTTAATTTCCTTGTCTTTTGCGTTTTCAATAAAAGTTATGTTTTAATTTATATGTAGCGAATCGTCTTGACCCTGTTGGCTTCCATATACTTGATACATCTGGCCAATTAGAATCAAATGCCTACACTGAGTGCTTTATGTGTATTCTAGAATGGCTACTACACCCATTCTTTTTTGCTTTCTAAGTATATTCAATACACAGCACCTCCTACCCTACCCCTGAACCAAGCTATATGAGCAAATACTGAATCTAGGGTGTAGTCATTTCACTAGTAGGTAGTGTCATTAAACCCTCCTTTTAGAAAAAGTTGCTGATTGGTGCCTGCACACATTTGTCTCTTATGATTGGCTAACTAGATGTGTTCAGCTAGCTGCCAGTAGTGCAATGCTGTTCCTTCAGCAAAGGATAACAAGAGAATGAAGCAAATATGATAATAGAAGTAATATATCTATCCAAATCATGAAAGAAAAAAATTGGGGTGTCTTGTCCCTTTAATGAATACAGTGTAGTCTTGCAGTTTTGAATACTTTTGTAGCGGGTACAATCTTTGCAATATATTTTTTTTTCTCCAAACTTTTCAGTATTCTAGATAAATACTTGTAGAAAAATAACTAGTTAATTTTATCAGTTTAGAGCTAAAAGGGAACTAGCTGTAAGGAGTGACTATTTGAGATAAAACAGCTATATTTATTTCTTAAAGCATTTGTTTGGGAGAAACAATAAATGCATTTATTGTGTGCTGAAGGAGTTTTGACAGTTTTGTATAGACTTATACCAGAGGTCCCCTAAAATATGCTGCAGTAAAGAGTTTGGAATCTCAAAACAACAGAGTTAGTATTGTTAGCGATATATTAAAGGAAGGGTCATAAAAGCCCATAAATTATTTTATGATTCAGACAGAGCATGCAATTTTAAAAAACTTTCCATTTTATTTCTATTATCAAATTTGCTTCATTCTCTTGGTATCCTTTGTAGAAGAAGCAGCAATGGAAGTAAAAATAAGCAGGCAATGTATTATTTAAATGGGACAAGAGTTAGCCAAACAGAGGAGGAAAGGGATTTGGGAGTAGTAATAGATAACAAGCTAAAGATGTGTGCACAATGCAGGTCAGCTGCTTTTAAGGCTAATAAGATACTAGCATGTATTAATGGTGGCATTGATGCAAGGAAGGAAAGCATAATTCTGTAACTATATTACTGTTAAGAGCTCACCTTGAGTATGGAGTGCAGTTCTGGGGACCAATCTCAAAAAAAGATATTGCAGACCTAGAAAAAGTTCAGAGAAGGGCCACAAATCTAATAAAGGGAATGGAGAATTTAACCTCTTAACGGGCCAGTGTCGTACCCTGTACAATGCTGCTGTCCTGGGCCTCTCTCTGCCGTGCTCTTGCTAAAAATGGTGAGGTCACGCTATTTCTGCATGTCCCACGATTGGGGCAATGCAGAAATAGAGTTGCAGCAGTGTAGCCGATCGTTGGTGATGTGGGAGGGTTAGGAGGGAGGCAGTTGGGTGGCCCATCGCTGTAGAGGGGCGGGAGGAGCGGGACCGGATGGGATCAGGTGGGACTGCTACACTACAGAAAATAAATTATCTGAGAGCGGCATTGAGGCGGAGGGGGAAGGAGGGAGAAGGGGATCCTAGAGTGGAGGGGGGATTAGAGGGTAGGGATATGATCTTGGAGAGGGTAAATGAGGGAGGGGGCAGCTACACTACAGAAAATAAATGCTTTTGGTTTTTTTTTATTAAAAAAAAGGTAAAATTATAGCAAACTGAGTACTGGCAGACAGCTGCCAGTACCTAAGAAGGCATAAATCAGTTAGAGGGGGGAGGGTTAGAGAGCTTTTTTGCTAGGGATCAGGGAGGTGGGAAGGTAAGGAGGTAATCCTAAACTGAAAAAAAGGTGTAAAAACGAATACTGGCAGACTTTCTGCCAGTACTTAAGATGAGGGTGACAATTGGGGGGTGGAGGAGGGAAGAGAGCTGTTTGAGAGGGATCAGGTAGGGATCAGGGGGTGGTAAATGTCAGGTGGGAGAGTACTCTCTACACTAAAGCTAAAATTAACCTTACAAGCTACCTGATTAACCCCATTCGCTGCTGGGAATAATAGAAGAGTGGTATGCAGCTGCAATTAGCTGACTTCTAATTACCAAAAAGCAATGGCAAGGCCATATATGTCTGCTATTTCTAAACAAAGGGGATCCCAGAGAAGCTTTTATCCCCATTTGTGCCATGCTTGCATTTGGCGGTGAAATGGTGGCATGAAATATACCAAAATTGGCCTAGATCAATATTTTGGGTTGTCTACTAAAAAAAAATATAATTTTGATAGGTAAATATAAAAAAAGGCTCTATTTCTGTTTAAATGTAGTGATGGCAAAAATGCTAAAAATGCTCTGGTCTTTTGGGAAAGTTTTAGTCTGAAATGCCCAGTCCTTAAGGGGTTAAACTATGAGGAGAGGGTGGCCAAACTGGGTCTGTTTTCTCTAGAAAAAAAGGTGCTTGAGAGGTGACCTGATTACTTTATATAAATATATTCAAGGCCTATACACAGAGATGGCAGAAGCTCTATTTATTACAGTAAAATTGTTTGTGACAAGAGGTCACAATTTAAGGCTGGAGGAAAGGAGATTTAGGGCTCCATTTATTAAGCAGCGAATGCTGCTTCGGAGTCCAATTGTTTCAGGCTCACCTAATTAGACCGCTGCTCCTTAACTTGTCCGCCACCTAAAATCATTCCGATCTGATCGTGATGATCGACAGCCCCTGCTGCCGCTAGTGAGCAGCGGGTGGCATTGCACAAGCATTTCACTAGAAATGCTTGTGCAATGTTAAATGCCAACAGCGTATGCTGTCGGCATTTAGCAAGGTCGAGCGGACATGAGTTGCTACAGCGAATCATGTCTGCTCGATTATTAATAAATCTACCCCCATATCTTCTGCCACAGAAACATTTTTTTTCACTGTAAGAGCAATAAAATTGTGGAACACATTACCAAAGGAGGTAGTGAATGCCAATACCTTAGATACATTTAAAAATGGTTTGTGTACATTTCTGGCTAGTAACAGTATTCAGGTAAATAATTGCTTGTGTTAAATGGGTAACTTTTAATTGGATTAATTTAAGCTCAACTGGAGCTTTTTTTGTAAATATATTAGATTTGTATAGGTTGAACGTGATGGACTTCAGTCTTTTTTTCAACCTCATCTGCTACGTAATGGACTACTGGGAGCTAGCTTAACATATCGGGTGAGCCAATTAAAATGATCATATAAGTGCAATCAGCAACTAGCTCCCTGTAGTGCATTGCTGCTCCTGAGCCTACCTAGGTATGCTTTTCAACAAAGAGAGCGAAGCAAATTAGATAATAGAAAGTAAATAAAGTTGTTTAAAATTGCATGCTGTAGATGAATCATGAACAAAAAGATGTGTATTGTATGTCCCTTTTAATTGAAATCATTTTTATTGGTTTTCATTATCAACATTTCAAATAATGAAAAGATATACAAAAAAGGCAAACATAAAAAAATTTGACAAGAGGGAACCACAAAGTATATGGACATGTCGATGAGACAAATATTAATACATCTCTGTATCTCTATCAACCATGTAACCTCTTTCTAAAATAGGCATATTAAATCGTCTGCTTCCTGTTCACCTATAACATATCCAGGTTGAGAATCTCCCTCCCTCATTAACACTACAACTCAGGAGATAGAACGATGTTAAGTAGTAGAGATTGAAGTTTTCTCCATGACTCTCTTAACTTAGATTCAGATTTCAGTTCCTTCCTTCATGCTTCTTATCTTATATATATAAACTATTAGTTAAACTTCAGTAACTATGAACCATAACCCCCCCCCCCCCCGCCTCCCCCACCAGGTGTTTCTACTATTTAGGATATATGTTCCTAGGTTCATAAATATAGAGTGTTTAATGGACCCTGCCCTTCCTCCTCAGCTATCCTGTCTAAATCACCTACTCGACTTCCTCTCAAGCAAATCCTATTCATCTATCCTCTCTCAATATCCAGTGGAACCACACCTTTTGAAATTGTTCAGTAGATCCTTGTGACCATTGTATGTGCCTTTTAAATGGACAGTTTAATGCAAAAAATGAAATGCTCTGGTTTGCTATTTTTACACGTGTCCCTTGCCAGCTGTTTTAACACCAATAAAGTCTTGCTCTAGAGACAATATGCTGAGCAGGACACAGCCAGTGAATGCCAGCTACATGTGTATTTGACTCCTGATTGGCTTACCAGCTATGTCCTTCTCTGGAGGTACATTATGTTATGGCTCCTGAGCAGAACTTTACTGTTCCGATCAGCCAATAGAATGCGAGCTCAATCTGATCAGATTTTTCCTACCATAATTCCGATTGGCTGATAGAATCCTATCAGCCAATCGGAATTGAAGGGACGCCATCTTGGATGACGTCCCTTAAAGGAGCCTTCATTCGTTGGTAGTCCGTCGGGAGAGAAGGATGTTCCACGTCGGCGGGATGAAGATGGATGCTGAAGAAAGAAGACTGAAGACCCCGCTTGGAAGATGACATTGCCCGTATAGAAGACTTCTTCAGCGCCGCTTGGAAGATGACATCGCCCGGATGGAAGACTTCTTCAGCGCCGCTTGGAGGATCACTTCATTGGATGGAAGATTTCTTCAGCGCCCCTTGGAGGATCCCTTCTGCCGCTCCGGATCTCCTCTTCAGTTCCATCGGTGGCTCGGCTGAGTGAAGACGACTCAAGGTAGGATGATCTTCAGGGGATTAGTGTTAGGTTATTTTAAGGGAGGTTTGGGTTAGATTAGGGGTATGTGGGTGGTGGGTTTTAATGTTGGGGGGGGTTGTATTTTTCTTTTACAGGCAAAAGAGCAGTTTTCTTTGGGGCATGCCCCACAAAAGGCCCTTTTAAGGGCTGGTAAGGTAAAAGAGCTTTGAACTTTTTTAATGTAGAATAGGGTAGGGAATTTTTTTATTTTGGGGGCTTTGTTATTTTATTAGGGGGCTTAGATTAGGTGTAATTAGCTTAAAATTGTTGTAATATTTTTTAAATGTTTGTAACTTATTTTTTTTATTTTTTGTAACTTAGCTTTTTTTATTTTTTGTACTTTAGTTAGTTTATGTAATTGTATTTAATTGTAGTTATTTGTAGTTAATTTATTTAATTAATTAATGTAATGATAGTGTAGTGTTAGGTTTAATTGTAACTTAGGTTAGTTTTTATTTTACAGGTAAATTTCTCTTTATTTTAGCTAGGTAAGCTATTAAATAGTTAATAACTATTTAATAGCTATTGTACCTAGTTAAAATAAATTGAAAGTTACCTATAAAATAAATATAAATCCTAAGATAGCTACAATATAATTATTATTTATATTGTAGCTATATTAGGGTTTATTTTAAAGGTAAGTATTTAGTTTTAAATAGGATTAATTTATTTAATAAGAGAAATATTATTTAGATGTATTTAATTAATATTTAAGTTAGGGGGGTGTTAGGGTTAGTGTTAGACTTAGGTTTAGGGGTTAATAAATTTATTACAGTGGCGGCGGTGTAGTGGGGGGCAGGATAGGGGTTAATAAATGTATTATAGGTGGCGACGGTGTAGGGGGGGCAGATTAGGGGTTAATAAATTTAATATAGGTTGCGGCAGGTTCCGGGAGCGGCGGTTTAGGGGTTAAACTATTTATTTAGTTGCGGCGAGGTGCGGGATCAGCAGGATAGGGGTTAATAACTTTATTATAGAGGGCGGCGGTATGGGGGGGCAGGATAGGGGTTACTAGGTATAATGTAGGTTGCAGCGGTGTACGGGAGCGGCGGTTTAGGGGTTAATACATTTATAAGAGTTGCGGCGGGGTCTAGGAGTGGCAGTTTAGGGGTTAATAACTTTATTTATTTGCGGGGGGCTCCAGGGGCGCCGGTATAGGGGGTAGAACAGTGTAGTTTAGTGTGGGTGCTTAGTGACAGGCTAGCAATAAAGCTGGGAAAAAGCCGAAGAGCAGCGAGATCGGATGAGTGATAACTCTCACAGTCCGCTGCTCATCGCCCCGTACTTGGTGCGCAGCTTTTTGACAGATTTATTGATAACTTAGGCGAATTTTTTCAGGTCCGCGGCGGCGATGGTAGGCGAGCTTAGGCGGGCGTATTCGGCCGGCGAAGGCAGGAAAGTTGACACGTTGATAACTAGGCCTTAAAAAGTCTACACACCCATAAGAAATGAATTTCACTTAAATCTGTTCCTAGGTGCATTAACATTCACCAAAACCCTTCTTGTTGGTTTTGGAAAATATTCAACCGGAATTTATTACCAATTCCCAAATTGCTTCCAGATAAGTACATTAAATTACAAGTCTCCACTAGACCATAAAATTTGGGTTTCCAACAATTTGACCACAAGCCTAAATATCAAAGGTTTATCCCTATCTGGTGCTTTGTTCTACATTGATGAAATTACAATAACTTGGATTGAGCTAGATAGATGGTCTGCTATTGATATAATTGATTTTTTTAAAAATTTTTATTTTTTAAATTCTTTTTATTGAGAGAAGACATGTGGATATATACAGTCAAATCATAAAAACATCACAATTCTGTCTTTTTATACAAGCTGTGTCTCAAATTAGAAGTATGTAGTACCTTTAGAGATCACCATCTCCATCATTCCACTTACTTATGTGTTTTTTTTTTTTTTGTTTTTTTGTTTTTTTAAATCTCTTTATTAATTGCCGCACAAAAAAAATAAAAAATGACAAAGAACAATTCTTAAAATGAAATGTACAATAAACAAGGATCTTGCCTTGTTGACAATTACATTGCTTGTCAGACTCAAAAATTATAAACAATACAAGACAACTGAATCTAAGAAACAACATATACTAATCTTTTGTCGGCATTTTTCTATTTAACACCTCTTGGTATTGGCCAGGAGGGGCTGGGGGGAAAAAAAAGGAAAGGAAAAAAAGGAAAAAAAACCCCAAAAAAACCAAAAAAAAAAAAAAAAACCCTCCTACTCTCTGTGTTTATATCTCGGCAGGATTCCTAATCCAATTATATGGGAACAATTCTAATACTACCATCTCAGTAAAACTAATGGAAGATAGGAAAGGAGCTAGTATCTGTTTTTGGATGGCTAGAGAATATGTCTTAATAATAGAGTACCACCCATATAAGAATTTGATGGTAAGATTCAAAAATAATCTGCTCCTGAATCATCTGAAAAACAACAGAGAGAGGGGGAGCTCTTCTCGCTTTCCAACTCTTTAATATAGACTGTCTTACAATTAATATTATAATGTTTAAAGGGTATACCCAGCGATAATCTTGATTACTGGATGTCTTAAATAATAAGATGATATCCTGGAATGTGAGGGAGACAGATGAATTCTGGACAGTATTGAACCAGTAAGTGATTTTTTGCCATAACTGCCTTATCTTGGGACAGGCCCAGAACATGTGAAACAGATCAGCATTTAGATAATGGCATCTTGGACATTCTGCGGGTCTGACCTGATAGAATTTAGCTATTTTCGCTGGATGTAGATAGAAATTATTTATAAGTTTCATGTGTGATTCCTTCCAATTAGAAGGAATTCGGCACATATCTAAACTATTAAAACTCTGATGAATTCTATCATGATCTATGTCTGGAATTAACGGTATCCAAAAATTACAGATCTTATCCAAAAAGCCTTGAGTTTGCTTTGACAGCATGATATCATACATTAATGAAATTGATGTTATACCAGAGATAAATCTTTGTAAGATAATCCTGATATCGGCCCACGCAATAGGCAAAGGCAACTTCCATTTTTGTGCAGCGATAAAATGGCGAATCTGAAAAAATGCAAATAAATCAGATCTGGGTAGATTAAATGAAGCAAACAAGATTTCCCCTTGTAGTACTAAGTCATCCAGGCCTAATATTTGACATACCAGCTTTAAACCTTTTTCTGCCCATAGCTTAAAGGACCTCTGGTTGATACCTGGTAAAAAAGTGGATTACCCTGAATAGGGAGAAATTCCGAGAAAGAAAAATCTATCTCTAATATTTTACAAAATTTCTGCCAGGCAAGAACTATATTTTTAAATGTAATCAAAGTAGAGACGTTAGAAGGTAGCTGTCTAGGTTTGCAATGAATTATAGCTGCCAATGCAAAAGGATGTATCAAAAAAGATTCTTCCTCAAAAGTAGAATATATATTTGTTTTAGCCAGCCAATCAATGACAATTTTTACTAATGAGGCGATATTATATAGTCTAATATCAGGAAATGATAGCCCGGCTGCCCTTGATTTCTGTGTTAATCTAGCTAATGATATACGCGTTTTTTTATTCCCCCATATGAATTTCGAGAAATGAGAACACAGTTTTCTTAAATCACTATTGCGTAGAAGTAATGGTAAATTTTGTAGGGGGTATAGCAATCGTGGAAAAATGATGGTTTTGACTAGATTGACTCTCGCCGTTAAATATAACGGAAAAGAGGTCCATAGTTGGAGATCAATTTTAATTTTTTGAAATAGAGAGATATAGTTATCAACATACCAATATTTAGGATTTTTATGTAGGACAAGCCCCAGGTATTTAATGGACTCCAACTCCTTAAAAGCATTATTAGAAAATCTGGAAGGGGATTTACCTACAAACATCAATTCGCTTTTCCCAGTATTAACTCTATATCCTGAGAACGAACTAAACTCTTCCAACAGCTATACCAAGATTGGAATGGATTGTTGAGGATCTTTTATAAAAAGTAAAATATCATCCGCATATAAAGATATATTCAAACAAGACGAACCTAATGGGATCCCAGTTAGATACTTTCTCACCTGAATCGCAAGTGGTTCTAGCGCTATGTTAAACAATAAGGGTGATAATGGGCATCCTTGTCGAGTACCGCGCTGCAATAGAATTTTAGAAGAAGTAGTCCCATTTACCACTAGATACGAAATAGGTTCTGAGTATATTCTATGAATACATTGTGCAAAATTCCCTCTAATCCCAAATCTTCCTAATGAAGAAAATAAGTGCTCCCAGACTATGGAGTCGAATGCTTTAACTGCATCTAATGTTAAAACTGCCAAGTCATGTCTTCTATTCAGCTGCTCATGATTCCATGCATAATCCAAAAAAGTTGTTAGTTTACGTATGTTCTTGCTAGAATTTCTATTGGTCATGAACCCGGATTGATCTGGATGAATAAGTTTTTGTAGACAGAGCGCAAACCTACTAGCTAGAATGGCTGTTAGAATTTTGTAGTCAGAGTTTAAGACCGATATTGGTCTATAAGAGGCTGGGTCCTCTACGTCCTTGTCTTTCTTCAGTATAAGAGAGATATTGGCCATTGAAAAATAAGCTGAAATCGGTGTATTGTCTGTATAATATTGATTAAAAAGCTGCTCTAAAACTGGCACTAGTTCTTCCTTTAAACATTTATAGAACTCTGATGGGAATCCATCTGGGCCAGCCGCTTTGTTGCCTTTCAATTTATCAATGGCATTGCTAATTTCTTCTTTAGTTATAGGTTCATTTAATACCTTTAAGTCCTCCTCTGAACTTTCTGGGGTCACTATTTTTGACCAGAATCTCTCTTGATTATCAACGTTTGTATCTACTGTAGAATATAGATATTATAGGTAATAGGCAGCAAAAATTTCGCAAATTTTCCCTGTTTCATAATTTCTAATCCCTTTGTCTTTAATGACAGGTATAAAGTTTTTTTTCTTTCTACATTTAGTAAGACTGGCTAGATATTTAGCTGACCTTCCATGAAAACCCCTATAAAATCTATTTAATCTTAATTCCTCAGCTATCAATTTTTGTTTTAAATAGAGATCTCTTTCCTTTCTAGTAGCAATATAACTATCCCAGTTTTGCTGGGAAGGATCCTGTTGTACCTGAATGTACCTCTTCTGTACACTTGTTGCCAGAGGGAATTCTCTAGCTTTAATCTTTTTCGAACGAACATTTAAATATGCAACAATCTCTCCTCTAAGCACAGCTTTAGCCGCTTCCCAGAAAATTTCAATTTTATTTCTGTACTCAACATTATCCATCGCATATTCATGCCATTTCATTTGTAACCATGAGCGAAATCTAGGCTCAGAACATAAAGAACGAGGGAAAGAAAATACCTTATTCTGGGAATTACCTTTGTTCTTCAATAGGACTGTTAAAGAAATTATTGCGTGGTCCGATATCAGGATCTCTCCAATATCAGGCTTTACTTGCCAAATAGAGAGTGATTCAGCAACCAGGAACAGGTCGATCCTGGAAAATGTTCTATGTGCACGTGATTCACAAGTGTATCTGAGACTATCAGGATTTTGGATCCGCCAAATGTCGGCCAATTTTAATTTATTACAAAATTTCTTAAAGTATTTTGACATATATCTGTTACTAACTATATTTCTTTGTGAAAATCGATCTAAAGCAGGATCTAATGTCATGTTAAAATCTCCACAGACTACCCATTTAATCTTTAATTTAGTTGCTTCCATCTCATTTAAATGAGTTTCCTGCAGACAAACCACGTCAGGCTGCATCTTACCTAAAGTTTTAATCACTAGTTTGCGTTTCACTGGGGATAATATCCCCCCCACATTCCAGGATAACATACTAACATTATCTGTCATTTTTGTTTATTTCAACCCATCTTCCCGTTTTTTTGTCCTCAAAAACAGACAGAGAGAGAAGAAAAAAAAAAACAAACAAACAAAAAAAAAAAAACACATGAAATACCAAACCAAAAAAAATTATTAATCCAACCGGGAACCTTCATTCTAAATATCAAGATCAATGGTCAGACATTTTGATATGTATTCTATACATGTCATTGTTATCCCACAGTTTTTAAAAATTCAATAATCTCAGTTACTTCATTAAATACTTGTCTTCTGCCTTTAATATCTGTTACAATTCTAGCCGGATACATCAACCATGCATTTATACCTTTATTTATTAACTGAGTACAGTATGGAGCCATGATTTTTCTTCTAGCAGAAGTTTTGCTGGAGAAATCCTGAAACAACATAATTTTGTTGTTACCGAATATCACCGGCTCATTTTTCCTTTTCTTGAAAAGGTTCAATAATTCTATTTTATTCTGAAACTTCAGGAGTCTGAAGATAATCATTCTTGGACTAGCTGCCCCGTTCTCGATATTTTTTCTGGGACCAGTTCTATGCGCCCTCTCCACGATCAGGGGTAATAGGTGTGCTGGCATACCCAGGGCCTGTGGCAAGGTCATAGAAGCGAATGTCATGAGATCTTCAAACTCCGGAAGGCCAATAACTCTAATGTTATTGCGCCTGGAGCGATCCTCCAGATCCTCCAGGCGCAATTGCATGTTATTTATTTTATCCTCATGTTTTTTAAGAATTCCTTGCCGTATATTTGTCTGATCCTCTACTACCGATATCCTTTCCTCGGCTTCAACTAATCTGATTGAAAAATGCTTAATTTCTGAAGTGAGTGTTACAATGTCAGTGGAGATCACACCTAGCTCTTTCTTGATAGAATCAAACTGGGGAGAGAAGATGGCCGCCAATTGACCAATTAGGGCCTGAGTATCTATAACTAGAGGAACTGAGTCCGCCATAGTATCTACGCTGGTGTCTGCTGTCTTAGTTTTCTTATGTTTAGATTTTGCCGGCATTTTTGGAGAGCTGGAGCTTTTATGAGTAATACATTTTTCTATTGAGGGGATAGAAAAGAGAAGAAAAAATACCAAATAATGTGGACACTCTCAAAACAGTGAGAAAAAAAAATAAAAATAAAAATATTCCTTTAGGGTGTTATATGGGTGAAATGAATGTTAAAAAAGACCTATAATGTATACCATAGAACTATTTGTTTTGGCTGATAAGAGCTGGTGTGTATCCTATTTAGGGAAGAGAAAGGACATTAAGTGTCAATATGTGTGAATAGGAAAAATTTCCTAGCAAGTGAAATTAAGTTTATATTAGTGTGTGTTGGGGTGCTTATGTGTGTAAGAGGAAAAACTATGTTGATTTGCTGAAAAAGCCAGCCTATACCCTATTCAGGAGAAAAACTAGTGATATCCATCTCTGTAGAAAAAAAAAAAAAAGAACAACACAAAAAATCACTTCAGACAGCCAAACAGCAACAATATAGCTCAGATCTTAACTTAGACACTATAGCAGGGAGACATCTCTATAAAGGAGTAATTTCACTATATCAGGCTTTGACTGTAGCGAAGTGGGAACTCCCTTGTAACTTTTTTAAAAAAAAGCTCTAGTCCCTCTTTATATAGATTTGTTAAACTATACACTTTGCGTATTGGACAAAGATACTAGCTTAACCCAATTATGCTCCCTTTTATGTAGACCTAGAAACCAAAAAAAAAAGAAAAAGAAAAAAACCAAAAAACAACTGAGAGAACAATAAACAGTTTTTGTTTTTCTCTTCCTTTTTCTCTGTAGACAGGGGAAAACAAAGTCACTCAGTTCACTTTACTTAAACCATAATTGCCATATGAAAGAGGTATAATCCACCCTTTATTCAATTTTTCAGCATGCTGCGCCAAGATGATTAATTCAGTGTCAATCCTTTCAGTGAATAAATTCTGCCCAACTCTTCTCGAGTAATTTTAGCCTTTTTAGACACTTGTAGCCAAATGAAGAAATAGGTTTCCTTTCGGTAAAAAAAGAAATGTAAACCTTAGCAAATATACTTCCGAAGTATACACTTCTAGTGCCAACAGCACGAGAGATCTGCCTTCTGGTCCGGAGCGCCTTCACCTGCAGTCGACCTCCACTACATTTGCAGCTTGACCAAGACAGTCACACAGAATCTGCTTGAACGCTGTAGCCCACTTCCACCTTGCCAGCACTCTGGGGCTTTCCGGAACTTTCACGTGAGATGTCAGACAAGGATCATTCCGCCGCACCCGGGCGGCTCTCGCGGGGACACATCACCAGACCAGGCAGTGACACTCGACCCGCTGCGAAGGACCCTGTATACCAACAAGACCACGGTAATTATGCACTCCCCACTTTATTCCTACTGGGTCTCAACTGCGGCAGTAAGACCCTCTATGAGGGGAACACTCTTCGAGTCTTAATTTATAGAGGCTCCATAGCTCAATTATACCCGGGGAAATCACTTTTACTAGGCGGGTATTTAGTGTGAACAGGAGCACTTCAACAGTTAAAAGCAGGGATGCGGCTCTGCCGCTGGCCTTAGTGGCCTTTTAGACTTTCTTTCTCCAGCACAACGGTCTCGCCGTGGCCCCACAAAAACCCCAGGGTCTGGGGCTATAGAGCAAAGAGAGGGGGGATAGAATGATGGTAGTCAGCCAGCACGCCGACTTGCAACCTGCGGCCAGTAGTCTCCACCCCCTGACAGGAAGTCTCCATTCCACTTACTTATATCACATTAGAATTTTTCAATGTATCTCAAATCCTCAAGAATCCCGCATGTGTCTAACTCTCATTTTATATTTTTATGGAAAGACCAGGATCTCTCTAAACTAGCCTAAACTTACCTAACCTTGTAGCTAACCTAGCTAACTAGTTTAACCATTAAACACAAATAAAAACCAACAAACACAAAAACAAAACAGCATAGTATAACAGAACAAACTTTAGCTTGGCAAAGTAGGGTTGTCTCATCCTATGATTTGATATATGAATTACTCAGACAATTTGAAAGGGGTGTTTTGAGTAAAAAGAGGACAGAAACATAGAGAACATTTCAAGTTATAACATGCTGGCACACCTTAAAGACTTGCAACAGGGCTTTATAAGTAAGAAAAGTAAAGAGCCCATTTACTTATTTCCCACTAAGTAGTAGAATTGCATGAACTGAACCAGGAGCTGAAATTTACCAGCAAAATCCCTGGACCCAAACAATGACATTAACTCATAATGAGCAAGCATATGAAGCAGAATATTTACAATAATTGTGTACCAAGCCCCTATTTCTGCCTGATAATAGTGACCTTAAGAAAGAACGGCAGTTATGAGTCCCTAGATGTGTAATATTGCCTGGAGTGCCCATTAGGATTAGAATCTAGAGACTTATCGTTATTGTTAAAAAAAAACATAATTTATGCTTACCTGATAAATTCCTTTCTTCTGTAGTGTGATCAGTCCACGGGTCATCATTACTTCTGGGATATTACTCCTCCCCAACAGGAAGTGCAAGAGGATTCACCCAGCAGAGCTGCATATAGCTCCTCCCCTCTACGTCACTCCCAGTCATTCGACCAAGGACCAACGAGAAAGGAAAAGCCAAGGGTGAAGTGGTGACTGGAGTATAAATTAAAAAATATTTACCTGCCTTAAAAACAGGGCGGGCCGTGGACTGATCACACTACAGAAGAAAGGAATTTATCAGGTAAGCATAAATTATGTTTTCTTCTGTTAAGTGTGATCAGTCCACGGGTCATCATTACTTCTGGGATACCAATACCAAAGCAAAAGTACACGGATGACGGGAGGGATAGGCAGGCTCTTTATACAGAAGGAACCACTGCCTGAAGAACCTTTCTCCCAAAAATAGCCTCCGATGAAGCAAAAGTGTCAAATTTGTAAAATTTGGAAAAAGTATGAAGCGAAGACCAAGTTGCAGCCTTGCAAATCTGTTCAACAGAGGCCTCATTCTTGAAGGCCCAAGTGGAAGCCACAGCTCTAGTAGAATGAGCTGTAATTCTTTCAGGAGGCTGCTGTCCAGCAGTCTCATAAGCTAAACGAATTATGCTACGAAGCCAAAAAGAAAGAGAGGTAGCGGAAGCTTTTTGACCTCTCCTCTGCCCAGAGTAAATGACAAACAGAGAAGACGTTTGTCGAAATTCCTTAGTTGCCTGTAAGTAAAATTTTAGAGCACGGACTACATCCAGGTTGTGCAGTAGACGTTCCTTCTTTGAAGAAGGATTTGGGCATAAAGAAGGAACTCAAAAATTACAAGATGTCAGTTGCTGCAATTAAAAAAAAGTCTCTTTATTTAGAAATATTTAAAATACAGAGGGAACATACCCTATTTGAAAAGAACAGACTAACATGTTTCGGCTTGCGCCGTACTCATAGTCCTAAAACAACATACAGACACTCCTGCTTAAGAACCCTATACTAGGGTTTGATTGGTAGAAATCTCAATTATCAATTAGGGTTTTTAAAGGTGCAGTACATAGTACTCTTATTTAGCAATGGGATAGAATATATACACACATCAATTCATGCAATTTAGAGTATATAATTATACAGTGCCCTAAATTCACGCATGTCTAACATTTACTTTATGCCTCAATCTCATATTTCTTTTGTTAGAGATGGATTGAACTGAAAAATGGAAAATTCACATCATAGATTTCAAAATTTAAATTATACATTTTAAAGTTTTAAATGGGAAAAAATAGAGTTAAGTAACATATATAAGACAGTAAGTGCACTAAGTACACTGTTATGTGGTGGGCTTTTTGAGAGAGGAAAGACTATTCTTTTTTATATATAGATTTCATATCAAATTTCATACAACTTTTCATATAGATTTTATCTCTGAAGGGGCTACAATGATATACCTAGTTCTTATACTAAAAACCATAGGAGCTTAAAAGTAAATTATGCCTTGTAATGGATTTAAGTAAAAGGAAAAAATAAAAGAAAAAATAGATGTAACTTATAACGTGTGACTTATACTTTTTGTATACACTCTGAGTGTGTTATCTCCATAACCTAGGTTATGAAAAGATCTTTCTATATATATACTAGTCATCTACACACATAGGTGTTATTGACCAATATATAATTAGAAACTTACATGAGACAGTTATTTATTTATTGATCTCTGGATATCAAGGGTCTTAGAAAGCTCCACAGCTTCATGACTTTAGAAGAAGCCTTCAAAGGGACCCGATGGAGGGGGGGGAATGACGTGGTCAATTCCAATGATTGATAAAATCATACTCAGAGTTCAAACCAAAAGGAACCTTGGTCTGAAGTCTGAATATCCAGTACATCTCCTGTCTGGATAGAATTTGGAATTTATCTCCACCCCTCCCTCGGGCCTGTACTTTCTCAATTACCATCCATCTGAGGCTTGTGCAGTCTTTATCGTGTGTGTTAACAAAATGTTTAACTACGGGGGTGGTACTCTTACCTACTCTAATGGTTGATAAATGTTCACGTATTCGTGAACGTACCTCTCTCGTTGTTAAACCTATGTATTGAAGGTTACAAACCGTGCACCACAAGAGATAGATGCAGTAGGTGGATCTACAGTTCACGCAGGCCACTACTTCAAAGCTTTCCCCTGTAGTGCAGGATTGAAATGATGAACCTATGTGGACATGTTCACATGCTTTACATTGATTGTTCCCACATCTATATGTGCCCCTATGTCTAAGCCAGGAGGATTGTGTCGCTGGGGCCGGTTTTTTTTAGTTGTGAGGGAGATAGGATGCTACCCACAGATTTATTCCGTCGATACGAGAACCTGCAGCCTTTTCTTACTGCATCAGCTAGGCAATCATCAGCTGCCAATAGTTTAAAATGTCCTCGGATTATATTGCAAATGGTATGGTATTGTTCAGAATAATCTGTAACAAATGTCAATTTGCGTTCTTGATGACCACTAGGTTTTATGCGGTCCACCAAAAGGGAATCTCTTGTTAGTTTGTCTACTTCGTTTCTAGCTTTCTTAAGCACCTTGGTACTATATCCCCTTTCTTTCAATCTATCCTGTAATGCTTCTGCATGGCGTTCATAGTCATTTACTTTTGTACAGTTCCTTTTGAGACGAATAAATTGTCCCTTAGCCACAGAATATGGAACCTGACGAGGATGGCAACTTTGGGCATGTAGTATACTGTTCCCTGAAATGGGCTTCCTGTATACTTCAGATGTAATGTCGCCTGATTGCCATCCCCTAAGCTCCACATCCAAAAAATGAATATTCTGTTTGTTTGTTTCATGTGTGAAACGCAGATTGAAATCATTCTGATCCAGATATTTAACAAATTCATTTACTGGGTATCTCTCACTGTCCCAAACAAACAGCAAATCGTCAATGAAACGATAGTACATCCTAATGGCAGGACAGAAGGTGTTACTATCCGCATAAATGTGGGACCGCTCCCACCAACCCATATATAGGTTGGCATAAGTAGGGGCGAACTTAGCGCCCATAGCAGTCCCACATTTCTGCAGATAGTAATCACCTTCAAATTGGAAATAATTGTGTGAGAGGAGAAATTCAGTGACCTCCAACACAAAAGCTCTAAAAGGCTCACTGTAGGTTGTCTCATGAATCAAAAAATATTCAATAGCCTTCAATCCTAAATGATGGGGGATTGAAGAATACAATGCTGTGACATCCACTGTGAGCCACATAGAATTCTGTGTCCATCGGATTTGATCAATAAGATTCAGAATGTGTTTTGTGTCCCTAATATAACTAGGGAGAGCTATGACCAAAGGTTGTAGCAAGTCATCCAACCACTCTGAAAGATGCTCTAGCATAGATCCTATTCCACTCACTATCGGTCTTCCCTGCACGTTTTCAATTGTTTTATGCACCTTAGGAAGGTGGTGGAAGATTGGAATTACCGGGTGTTTGACATATAAATATTGACAGGTGTCATTGTCAATAAAACCCTCTTCCACAGCACTATCCAAAAGGTGCATAAGTTGTCTTTGAAACACATTCGTCGTGTCTCCCCTCAGTTTGATGTAACTGCTATCATCCTCTAGTTGCCTCAAGGCCTCACTTATATAGTATGACCTATTCATGACAACTACAGAGCCCCCTTTGTCCGCTTGTTTTATGACAATATTCAAATTGTCACTTAATGATCTCACGGCTTGTTTTTCAAGTACATTTAGATTATTTTTAACTGTTTTTTTCTCATGATTCAGTTTTCTCAAGTCAGCCTCAACTCTTCTATAAAAGGTCTCTATAGTGTTTCCTCTGCTCTGGATGGGGTAGAAAGTAGAGGGATTTTTATATTTCTTATGCGATGTAGTTTGTGTATTAGTGGTATCAGTTATTGTCTCATGTTCCAACCCCCTCAGAGCTATGAGGTCACATGTATCTTGGAATTGAAACCCTTGGTAGATATTAGAATTTACTTGCCCCTGAGATTGTTCTATAGAAATTTCTGATTCATTATTTCTGAAGTGTTTACAGAGTGTTAGGTTGCGCACAAATTTGTTAAGATCCAACATTGTATTGAACAGATTAAAACTTACAGTGGGCACAAAGCCCAGGCCCAAACTCAACACTCTGTACTCTTCTTTTGTCAAGGTGTGATCAGAGAGGTTTATGACGGTTTGTATTTTGATGGCATCCTGGTTTGTCTTACTGGGTACCTCCCTTGTTCGGGTAGTGTGATTGCTGTCCCACCTCCCCTGGACCACTGACCCATGTGAAAAACCTGTTCCATCTGTGAAAACTCTTCATCTCTACTTGTTGATACATTCATAGATTGTTGTTCATAAGATGGAACAGGGTTTACAGATGGTTGATATTTTCTCTGTTGGTGTGTATTATGTTGTTGAAAGCTGGGTTTACCAGAGTGTTGGACTGCATATACCCTGTTAGGACCCTGTCTCATATCCATTCTAGTGTGTATGTTCCCCCGTCCAGAAAATCTGTTATAATTAGTGTTCCTTTTTACCGTATCCTGGAGGGTTTCTTCCTCAGCTGAATATGCACCATCATCCCCAGACTCTGCCTCACTATCTGAAAAAGTAACATTTTTGTTACCCCTACCTCTCTGTCTCCTACCTCTTCCTCTCCTATGCCCCCTGTTCTGACTCCTCCTATATTGGAATCTTTGGCCTCTGTTCCAAATATAGATTTTGTTGTTATCATAATCTGATTTGTCCCTTAAAAATTTGCTGTGTTTGATACTAACAATCTCCTCCTTAACCTCTCTGATTGTTTTTTGTAACACAGCATCAAATTTGGGAAAATCAATACTGGCACAAAAATTGTTTAAAAGTGTTTGTACATCACAAATATCAACCCTGATTGCATTTAACATTTCAGTTTTATGACTTATCAGTAGTTTCATTAGTCGGCCAGAACAGTCACTTAGAATAAGGTTCCACATATCAATAAACTCTTGGTCATCAGTTTCAAAAGTTGGAAATTTGCTGATTCGCAAGCCCCTTGGTATCATGTTAAGGGCTAGATACTTTTCTAAAGTCCAAATATCCCATTTAATTTTCTTTTCCTTGATTAAAAGGCGCTCCATCTCATCAAATAGCATAGGCAAATCAAAACTTTTTCGATCATGTGAGAATATATGCTCTATTTCCACATTGTCAAAGTCCCTCTCATTTACTTCTTTTAGTGAATAATAGGTGATCACAGTTGATCCCTCTTGAATCATATCTTGCTGCATATTGTTGCAATACAGAAACCAGGGGTTTTGCCCAAACACCCAAAAATACAAATAAGAAAAAAAGGAATGGTTTGTTGCAACAGAACAAAATAACTGCTATATAGTAATGTCCGTACAAGCTTTGAGCTATAGTTCCTTTTTATTTTCTGTTTCTAAGTAGTGACAGTAATAATAAGCAAAGTATGCTGTGCTCCCCTCTCTCTATGGACAATAAACAGTGGGTTATCAAGCCCCTTCGTTATTCTTTTGACCTTTTATGTATATATATTTTGTGCTATTCAGATAACCCTTATGTGACTTGTTCCCGAGTATCAATGTGTGGCTAGTAATCCTTAAAGCAATAATGTAAAGGATTTTGAAGGATTTTAAGCGGATATGGAAAAGTCCCAATCAGTAAACCAGTGTCTCTGTTCATGCAGATACATATATATATGAATACATATACCTCCGCTCCCTTCTGTGCCCCGGTACCTCTGACCTGGATCGTCCTAGGTCTTGCTGGTTTGCTATGCGCTGTTCCGGACCCCCGTCCGTCCACACCATGCGGATTCAGCGTCTTCCGTATCGCCACACGTGGGGCGTGACGTCACTTCCTGGATTCCGTCTGTTAATGGTACACCCTGGGCAACTGGGCTTGGAGTTTGCTGGAACTTCAATCAATCCACGGGCTGTTTCAAGCCTCTCTGCCGCAAAATCCTCTGTTGTTAAATGGCACCAAAATAGGTACTTCCACAATTTTTATCCTGATGCCGTATGTATCCTCGGGAACCAAAGTTGAAAGGATATCATCCAGAGAGAGGGTTGTTAACAAGTCCGGACTGCAGTGCAGCTAGTAGAAAAGCAGCAACTGACTTGGGCAAAAATTAAAGCTCAAAAATTACAAGATGTCAGTTGCTGCAATTAAAAAAAAGTCTCTTTATTTAGAAATATTTAAAATACAGAGGGAACATACCCTATTTGAAAAGAACAGACTAACATGTTTCGGCTTGCGCCGTACTCATAGTCCTAAAACAACATACAGACACTCCTGCTTAAGAACCCTATACTAGGGTTTGATTGGTAGAAATCTCAATTATCAATTAGGGTTTTTAAAGGTGCAGTACATAGTACTCTTATTTAGCAATGGGATAGAATATATACACACATCAATTCATGCAATTTAGAGTATATAATTATACAGTGCCCTAAATTCACGCATGTCTAACATTTACTTTATGCCTCAATCTCATATTTCTTTTGTTAGAGATGGATTGAACTGAAAAATGGAAAATTCACATCATAGATTTCAAAATTTAAATTATACATTTTAAAGTTTTAAATGGGAAAAAATAGAGTTAAGTAACATATATAAGACAGTAAGTGCACTAAGTACACTGTTATGTGGTGGGCTTTTTGAGAGAGGAAAGACTATTCTTTTTTATATATAGATTTCATATCAAATTTCATACAACTTTTCATATAGATTTTATCTCTGAAGGGGCTACAATGATATACCTAGTTCTTATACTAAAAACCATAGGAGCTTAAAAGTAAATTATGCCTTGTAATGGATTTAAGTAAAAGGAAAAAATAAAAGAAAAAATAGATGTAACTTATAACGTGTGACTTATACTTTTTGTATACACTCTGAGTGTGTTATCTCCATAACCTAGGTTATGAAAAGATCTTTCTATATATATACTAGTCATCTACACACATAGGTGTTATTGACCAATATATAATTAGAAACTTACATGAGACAGTTATTTATTTATTGATCTCTGGATATCAAGGGTCTTAGAAAGCTCCACAGCTTCATGACTTTAGAAGAAGCACATTTCTGCAGATAGTAATCACCTTCAAATTGGAAATAATTGTGTGAGAGGAGAAATTCAGTGACCTCCAACACAAAAGCTCTAAAAGGCTCACTGTAGGTTGTCTCATGAATCAAAAAATATTCAATAGCCTTCAATCCTAAATGATGGGGGATTGAAGAATACAATGCTGTGACATCCACTGTGAGCCACATAGAATTCTGTGTCCATCGGATTTGATCAATAAGATTCAGAATGTGTTTTGTGTCCCTAATATAACTAGGGAGAGCTATGACCAAAGGTTGTAGCAAGTCATCCAACCACTCTGAAAGATGCTCTAGCATAGATCCTATTCCACTCACTATCGGTCTTCCCTGCACGTTTTCAATTGTTTTATGCACCTTAGGAAGGTGGTGGAAGATTGGAATTACCGGGTGTTTGACATATAAATATTGACAGGTGTCATTGTCAATAAAACCCTCTTCCACAGCACTATCCAAAAGGTGCATAAGTTGTCTTTGAAACACATTCGTCGGGTCTCCCCTCAGTTTGATGTAACTGCTATCAACCTCTAGTTGCCTCAAGGCCTCACTTATATAGTATGACCTATTCATGACAACTACAGAGCCCCCTTTGTCCGCTTGTTTTATGACAATATTCAAATTGTCACTTAATGATCTCACGGCTTGTTTTTCAAGTACACTTAGATTATTTTTAACTGTTTTTTTCTCATGATTCAGTTTTCTCAAGTCAGCCTCAACTCTTCTATAAAAGGTCTCTATAGTGTTTCCTCTGCTCTGGATGGGGTAGAAAGTAGAGGGATTTTTATATTTCTTATGCGATGTAGTTTGTGTATTAGTGGTATCAGTTATTGTCTCATGTTCCAACCCCCTCAGAGCTATGAGGTCACATGTATCTTGGAATTGAAACCCTTGGTAGATATTAGAATTTACTTGCCCCTGAGATTGTTCTATAGAAATTTCTGATTCATTATTTCTGAAGTGTTTACAGAGTGTTAGGTTGCGCACAAATTTGTCTTTATATTTCTTATGCGACCCGATGGAGGGGGGGGAATGACGTGGTCAATTCCAATGATTGATAAAATCATACTCAGAGTTCAAACCAAAAGGAACCTTGGTCTGAAGTCTGAATATCCAGTACATCTCCTGTCTGGATAGAATTTGGAATTTATCTCCACCCCTCCCTCGGGCCTGTACTTTCTCAATTACCATCCATCTGAGGCTTGTGCAGTCTTTATCGTGTGTGTTAACAAAATGTTTAACTACGGGGGTGGTACTCTTACCTACTCTAATGGTTGATAAATGTTCACGTATTCGTGAACGTACCTCTCTCGTTGTTAAACCTATGTATTGAAGGTTACAAACCGTGCACCACAAGAGATAGATGCAGTAGGTGGATCTACAGTTCACGCAGGCCACTACTTCAAAGCTTTCCCCTGTAGTGCAGGATTGAAATGATGAACCTATGTGGACATGTTCACATGCTTTACATTGATTGTTCCCACATCTATATGTGCCCCTATGTCTAAGCCAGGAGGATTGTGTCGCTGGGGCCGGTTTTTTTAGTTGTGAGGGAGATAGGATGCTACCCACAGATTTATTCCGTCGATACGAGAACCTGCAGCCTTTTCTTACTGCATCAGCTAGGCAATCATCAGCTGCCAATAGTTTAAAATGTCCTCGGATTATATTGCAAATGGTATGGTATTGTTCAGAATAATCTGTAACAAATGTCAATTTGCGTTCTTGATGACCACTAGGTTTTATGCGGTCCACCAAAAGGGAATCTCTTGTTAGTTTGTCTACTTCGTTTCTAGCTTTCTTAAGCACCTTGGTACTATATCCCCTTTCTTTCAATCTATCCTGTAATGCTTCTGCATGGCGTTCATAGTCATTTACTTTTGTACAGTTCCTTTTGAGACGAATAAATTGTCCCTTAGCCACAGAATATGGAACCTGACGAGGATGGCAACTTTGGGCATGTAGTATACTGTTCCCTGAAATGGGCTTCCTGTATACTTCAGATGTAATGTCGCCTGATTGCCATCCCCTAAGCTCCACATCCAAAAAATGAATATTCTGTTTGTTTGTTTCATGTGTGAAACGCAGATTGAAATCATTCTGATCCAGATATTTAACAAATTCATTTACTGGGTATCTCTCACTGTCCCAAACAAACATTTTTTGGATGTGGAGCTTAGGGGATGGCAATCAGGCGACATTACATCTGAAGTATACAGGAAGCCCATTTCAGGGAACAGTATACTACATGCCCAAAGTTGCCATCCTCGTCAGGTTCCATATTCTGTGGCTAAGGGACAATTTATTCGTCTCAAAAGGAACTGTACAAAAGTAAATGACTATGAACGCCATGCAGAAGCATTACAGGATAGATTGAAAGAAAGGGGATATAGTACCAAGGTGCTTAAGAAAGCTAGAAACGAAGTAGACAAACTAACAAGAGATTCCCTTTTGGTGGACCGCATAAAACCTAGTGGTCATCAAGAACGCAAATTGACATTTGTTACAGATTATTCTGAACAATACCATACCATTTGCAATATAATCCGAGGACATTTTAAACTATTGGCAGCTGATGATTGCCTAGCTGATGCAGTAAGAAAAGGCTGCAGGTTCTCGTATCGACGGAATAAATCTGTGGGTAGCATCCTATCTCCCTCACAACTAAAAAAACCGGCCCCAGCGACACAATCCTCCTGGCTTAGACATAGGGGCACATATAGATGTGGGAACAATCAATGTAAAGCATGTGAACATGTCCACATAGGTTCATCATTTCAATCCTGCACTACAGGGGAAAGCTTTGAAGTAGTGGCCTGCGTGAACTGTAGATCCACCTACTGCATCTATCTCTTGTGGTGCACGGTTTGTAACCTTCAATACATAGGTTTAACAACGAGAGAGGTACGTTCACGAATACGTGAACATTTATCAACCATTAGAGTAGGTAAGAGTACCACCCCCGTAGTTAAACATTTTGTTAACACACACGATAAAGACTGCACAAGCCTCAGATGGATGGTAATTGAGAAAGTACAGGCCCGAGGGAGGGGTGGAGATAAATTCCAAATTCTATCCAGACAGGAGATGTACTGGATATTCAGACTTCAGACCAAGCTTCCTTTTGGTTTGAACTCTGAGTATGATTTTATCAATCATTGGAATTGACCACGTCATTCCCCCCCCTCCATCGGGTCCCTTTGAAGGCTTCTTCTAAAGTCATGAAGCTGTGGAGCTTTCTAAGACCCTTGATATCCAGAGATCAATAAATAAATAACTGTCTCATGTAAGTTTCTAATTATATATTGGTCAATAACACCTATGTGTGTAGATGACTAGTATATATATAGAAAGATCTTTTCATAACCTAGGTTATGGAGATAACACACTCAGAGTGTATACAAAAAGTATAAGTCACACGTTATAAGTTACATCTATTTTTTCTTTTATTTTTTCCTTTTACTTAAATCCATTACAAGGCATAATTTACTTTTAAGCTCCTATGGTTTTTAGTATAAGAACTAGGTATATCATTGTAGCCCCTTCAGAGATAAAATCTATATGAAAAGTTGTATGAAATTTGATATGAAATCTATATATAAAAAAGAATAGTCTTTCCTCTCTCAAAAAGCCCACCACATAACAGTGTACTTAGTGCACTTACTGTCTTATATATGTTACTTAACTCTATTTTTTCCCATTTAAAACTTTAAAATGTATAATTTAAATTTTGAAATCTATGATGTGAATTTTCCATTTTTCAGTTCAATCCATCTCTAACAAAAGAAATATGAGATTGAGGCATAAAGTAAATGTTAGACATGCGTGAATTTAGGGCACTGTATAATTATATACTCTAAATTGCATGAATTGATGTGTGTATATATTCTATCCCATTGCTAAATAAGAGTACTATGTACTGCACCTTTAAAAACCCTAATTGATAATTGAGATTTCTACCAATCAAACCCTAGTATAGGGTTCTTAAGCAGGAGTGTCTGTATGTTGTTTTAGGACTATGAGTACGGCGCAAGCCGAAACATGTTAGTCTGTTCTTTTCAAATAGGGTATGTTCCCTCTGTATTTTAAATATTTCTAAATAAAGAGACTTTTTTTTAATTGCAGCAACTGACATCTTGTAATTTTTGAGCTTTAATTTTTGCCCAAGTCAGTTGCTGCTTTTCTACTAGCTGCACTGCAGTCCGGACTTGTTAACAACCCTCTCTCTGGATGATATCCTTTCAACTTTGGTTCCCGAGGATACATACGGCATCAGGATAAAAATTGTGGAAGTACCTATTTTGGTGCCATTTAACAACAGAGGATTTTGCGGCAGAGAGGCTTGAAACAGCCCGTGGATTGATTGAAGTTCCAGCAAACTCCAAGCCCAGTTGCCCAGGGTGTACCATTAACAGACGGAATCCAGGAAGTGACGTCACGCCCCACGTGTGGCGATACGGAAGACGCTGAATCCGCATGGTGTGGACGGACGGGGGTCCGGAACAGCGCATAGCAAACCAGCAAGACCTAGGACGATCCAGGTCAGAGGTACCGGGGCACAGAAGGGAGCGGAGGTATATGTATTCATATATATATGTATCTGCATGAACAGAGACACTGGTTTACTGATTGGGACTTTTCCATATCCGCTTAAAATCCTTCAAAATCCTTTACATTATTGCTTTAAGGATTACTAGCCACACATTGATACTCGGGAACAAGTCACATAAGGGTTATCTGAATAGCACAAAATATATATACATAAAAGGTCAAAAGAATAACGAAGGGGCTTGATAACCCACTGTTTATTGTCCATAGAGAGAGGGGAGCACAGCATACTTTGCTTATTATTACTGTCACTACTTAGAAACAGAAAATAAAAAGGAACTATAGCTCAAAGCTTGTACGGACATTACTATATAGCAGTTATTTTGTTCTGTTGCAACAAACCATTCCTTTTTTTTTTTTTCATAAAGAAGGAACAACAATCTCTTGATTGATATTCCTGTTAGTAACTACCTTAGGTAAGAACCCAGGTTTAGTACGCAGGACTACCTTATCCGAATGAAAAATCAAATAAGGAGAATCACAATGTAAGGCTGATAATTCAGAGACTCTTCAAGCCGAGGAAATAGCCATTAAAAATAGAACTTTCCAAGATAACAACTTTATATCAATGGAATGAAGGGGTTCAAACGGAACGCCCTGTAAAACATTAAGAACAAGGTTTAAACTCCATGGTGGAGCAACAGTTTTAAACACAGGCTTAATTCTGGCCAAAGCCTGACAAAAAGCCTGGACGTCAGGAACTTCTGACAGACGTTTGTGTAACAGAATGGACAGAGCTGAGATCTGTCCCTTTAATGAACTAGCAGATAAACCCTTTTCTAAACCTTCTTGTAGAAAAGACAATATCCTAGGAATCCTAACCTTACTCCAAGAGTAACCTTTGGATTCACACCAATATAGGTATTTACGCCATATCTTATGGTAAATCTTTCTGGTAACAGGTTTCCTAGCCTGTATTAAGGTATCAATAACTGACTCAGAAAATCCACGTCTTGATAAAATCAAGCGTTCAATTTCCAAGCAGTCAGCTTCAGAGAAGTTAGATTTTGATGTTTGAAGGGACCCTGTATCAGAAGGTCCTGTTTCAGAGGTAGAGACCAAGGTGGACAGGATGACATGTCCACCAGGTCTGCATACCAAGTCCTGCGTGGCCACGCAGGTGCTATTAGAATCACTGATGCTCTCTCTTGTTTGATTCTGGCAATCAATCGAGGAAGCAACGGGAAGGGTGGAAACACGTAAGCCATCCTGAAGTCCCAAGGTGCTGTCAGAGCATCTATCAGGACTGCTCCTGGATCCCTGGATCTGGACCCGTAACGAGGAAGCTTGGCGTTCTGTCGAGACGCCATGAGATCTATCTCTGGTTTGACCCAACGTCGAAGTATTTGGGCAAAGACCTCCGGATGAAGTTCCCACTCCCCCGGATGAAAAGTCTGACGACTTAAGAAATCCGCCTCCCAGTTCTCCACTCCCGGGATGTGGATTGCTGACAGGTGGCAAGAGTGAGACTCTGCCCAGCGAATTATCTTTGATACTTCCATCATAGCTAGGGAGCTTCTTGTCCCTCCCTGATGGTTGATGTAAGCTACAGTCGTGATGTTGTCCGACTGAAACCTGATGAACCCCCGAGTTGTCAACTGGGGCCAAGCCAGGAGGGCATTGAGAACTGCTCTCAATTCCAGAATGTTTATTGGCAGGAGACTCTCCTCCTGACTCCATTGTCCCTGAGCCTTCAGAGAATTCCAGACAGCACCCCAACCTAGAAGGCTGGCGTCTGTTGTTACAATTGTCCAGTCTGGTCTGCTGAATGGCATCCCCCTGGACAGATGTGGCCGAGAAAGCCACCATAGAAGAGAATTTCTGGTCTCTTGATCCAGATTCAGAGAAGGGGATAAGTCTGAGTAATCCCCATTCCACTGACTTAGCATGCACAGTTGCAGTGGTCTGAGGTGTAAGCGTGCAAAGGGTACTATGTCCATTGCCGCTACCATTAAGCCGATTACCTCCATGCATTGAGCCACTGACGGGTGTTGAATGGAATGAAGGGTGCGGCAAGCACTTTGAAGTCTTGTTAGCCTGTCCTCTGTCAGGTAAATCTTCATTTCTACAGAATCTATAAGAGTCCCCAGGAAGGGAACTCTTGTGAGTGGAACGAGTGAACTTTTCTTTTCAGTCACCTTCCATCCATGTGACCTTAGAAATGCCAGCACTAACTCTGTATGAGACTTGGCAGTTTGAAAGCTTGAAGCTTGTATCAGAATGTCGTCTAGGTATGGAGCTACCGAGATTCCCCGCGGTCTTAGTACCGCCAGAAGAGCACCCAGAACCTTTGTGAAGATTCTTGGAGCTGTAGCCAATCCGAATGGAAGAGCCACAAACTGGTAATGCCTGTCTAGGAAGGCAAACCTTAGGTACCGATAATGATCTTTGTGAATCGGTATGTGAAGGTAAGCATCTTTTAAATCTACAGTGGTCATGTACTGACCCTCTTGGATCACAGGTAAAATTGTCCGAATAGTCTCCATCTTGAACGATGGAACTCTTAGGAATTTGTTTAGGATCTTTAAGTCCAGGATTGGTCTGAAAGTTCCCTCTTTTTTGGGAACCACAAACAGATTTGAGTAAAACCCCTGTCCCTGTTCCGATCGTGGAACTGGATGGATTACTCCCATTAACAAGAGCTCTTGTACGCAGCGTAGAAACGCCTCTTTCTTTGTCTGGATTGTTGACAATCTTGACAGATGAAATCTCTCTCTTGGAGGAGAGTATTTGAAGTCCAGAAGGTATCCCTGAGATATTATCTCTAGCGCCCAGGGATCCTGAACATCTCTTGCCCAAGCCTGGGCGAAGAGAGAAAGTCTGCCCCCCACTAGATCCGATCCCGGATCGGGGGCCCTCAGTTCATGCTGTTTTAGGGGCAGCAGCAGGTTTCCTAGTCTGCTTGCCCTTGTTCCAGGACTGGTTAGGTTTCCAGCCTTGTCTGTAGCGAGCAACCGCTCCTTCCTGTTTTGGTGCAGAGGAAGTTGATGCTGCTCCTGCTTTGAAATTACGAAAGGAACGAAAATTAGACTGTCTAGTCTTGGCTTTGGCTTTGTCCTGAGGCAGGGCATGGCCTTTACCTCCTGTAATGTCAGCGATAATCTCTTTCAACCCGGGCCCGAATAAGGTCTGCCCTTTGAAAGGTATATTAAGCAATTTAGACTTAGAAGTAACATCAGCTGACCAGGATTTTAGCCACAGCGCCCTGCGTGCCTGAATGGCGAATCCTGAATTCTTCGCCGTAAGTTTAGTAAGATGTACTACGGCCTCCGAAATGAATGAATTAGCTAGTTTAAGGACTCTAAGCCTGTCCGTAATGTCGTCCAGAGTAGCTGAACCAATGTTCTCTTCCAGAGACTCAATCCAGAATGCCGCTGCAGCCGTGATCGGCGCAATGCATGCAAGGGGTTGCAATATAAAACCTTGTTGAACAAACATTTTCTTAAGGTAACCCTCTAACTTTTTATCCATTGGATCTGAAAAAGCACAGCTATCCTCCACCGGGATAGTGGTACGCTTAGCTAAGGTAGAAACTGCTCCCTCCACCTTAGGGACCGTTTGCCATAAGTCCCTTGAGGTGGCGTCTATTGGAAACATTTTTCTAAATATCGGAGGGGGTGAGAACGGCACACCGGGTCTATCCCACTCCTTAGTAACAATTTCAGTAAGTCTCTTAGGTATAGGAAAAACCTCAGTACTCGTCGGTACCGCAAAATATTTATCCAACCTACACATTTTCTCTGGTATTGCAACTGTGTTACAATCATTCAGAGCCGCTAACACCTCCCCTAGTAATACACGGAGGTTTTCCAGTTTAAATTTAAAATTTGAAATATCTGAATCCAGTCTGTTTGGATCAGAACCGTCACCCACAGAATGAAGTTCTCCGTCCTCATGTTCTGCCACCTGTGACGCAGTGTCTGACATGGCCCTAATATTATCAGCGCACTCTGTTCTCACCCCAGAGTGATCACGCTTACCTCTTAGTTCTGGTAATTTAGCCAAAACCTCAGTCATAACAGTAGCCATATCCTGTAATGTGATTTGTAATGGCCGCCCAGATGTACTCGGCGCTACAATATCACGCACCTCCCTCTGAGCGGGAGATGTAGGTACTGACACGTGAGGCGAGTTAGTCGGCATAACTCTCCCCTCGTTGTTTGGTGAAATTTGTTCAATTTGTACAGATTGACTTTTATTTAAAGTAGCATCAATACAGTTAGTACATAAATTTCTATTGGGCTCCACTTTGGCATTGCAACAAATGACACAGGTATCATCCTCTGAATCAGACATGTTTAACACACTAGCAAATAAACTTGCAACTTGGAAATACAATTCAATTAGAATAATATTAAAACGTACTGTGCCTTTAAGAAGCACAGAAGATCTATGACAGTTGAAAATTAATAAATTGAAACAGTTATAGCCTCAATCCTTGTAAACAACACAACTTTAGCAAAGGTTTAATCCCATTAGCAAAGATAACAAATTCTGAAAGCAGGAAACAAATTACAGAATAAACGTTTTTTATCTCAGTCAAACTATAATTCTCACAGCTCTGCTGAGAGAAATTACCTCCCTCAAAATAAGTTTTGAAGACCCCTGAGCTCTGTAGAGATGAACCGGATCATGCAGGGAATACAATGAGTTGCTGACTGAAATATTTGATGCGTAGTAAAAGCGCCAAAAAACGGCCCCTCCCCCTCACACACAGCAGTGAGGGAGAACAGAAACTGTCAGAAAACAGATTAAGCAACTGCCAAGTGGAAAAATAGTGCCCAAACATTTATTCACTCAGTACCTCAGCAAATGAAAACGATTTTACATTCCAGCAAAAACGTTAAACATAATCTCTAGTTATTAAACAGCTTTATGTATTTCTTACAGTGTAATTCTAGTGAAGTACCATTCCCCAGAATACTGAAGTGTAAAGTATACATACATGACATTATATCGGTATGGCAGGATTTTCTCATCAATTCCATTGTCAGAAAATAAAAACTGCTACATACCTCTATGCAGATTCATCTGCCCGCTGTCCCCTGATCTGAAGTTTACCTCACTCCTCAGATGGCCGAGAACAGCAATATGATCTTAACTACTCCGGCTAAAATCATAGCAAAACTCTGGTAGATTCTTCTTCAAACTCTGCCAGAGAGGTAATAACAAACTCCGGTGCTATTTTAAAATAACAAACTTTTGATTGAAGATATAAAACTAAGTATAATCACCATAGTCCTCTCACACATCCTATCTAGTCGTTGGGTGCAAGAGAATGACTGGGAGTGACGTAGAGGGGAGGAGCTATATGCAGCTCTGCTGGGTGAATCCTCTTGCACTTCCTGTTGGGGAGGAGTAATATCCCAGAAGTAATGATGACCCGTGGACTGATCACACTTAACAGAAGAAATAGAATAGAAATACCTTAGAGAGAGTGGACTTTCACTTTGTATTGAGCTGCAATTCTACAATAACCACTAGAGGTCCTCGAAGATTAACTATCTGCTCTTATTGGAATGTAGAAACCCGTGTTTTCTTTCCTTACCAGTTTATATCTGACAAGATCAATATTCTTTACACGTTAATGCAAAATAAACACCAGAAACAGATACCCCAAGTTTTCCAGGAGTTGTTGTCTATCAATGTTTTAAATCTGCTGGCAGAGGAGACAAGGTAAAGTGTTAAAGCCTAGGAGCAGACATATATCAGGGCTAGAGAGTCGTAACAAGATTGTTGCTACTGAACAACCCAGCACTCTGCGCAGGGAAAGCTATGTCTCTTTTTACATAGAATTCAGTTTGAATAGCCAGCGCAACCTTAGGATCTTAATATAAGTAATTAAGTAAGTCAGGCCCACAGATCTTAGGGAATATCATGCTATGGTTTTGTTTCGTGTCTCCCCTCCCTTCCTCCCACCTGCTTAGAAGAAATAGGTAGACAGGATTTGTTACAGTAAGAGAGGATGTAGGCTATATGTGTGTTCCTAGGAAACTTTAGCCTGTTGTGTAAAACTAAGTAGGGGAACGAAAGTTAACGGTGCCTTCAAGAATTATAACTCTATAAACCTGTGTCTGGGAGCAAAGCTTGCAAAAAGCTATCTATAATGCAGCTTTTTTCCTTTTCTCTTTTCTTTGGGGGGGGGGGGGGGACGGAAGAGGAGCTGCCTTGTAGCAGGAACTATATGTAAAGCAGGCATTGAACTTATATAAGCTACACACACTTTTGACCCCATCATCCCAATATACAGTTTAGTATGACCCCATAAAAAGCTGACAAATTCAGGTACAAGATAAAACCTAAATATAACCCAAAAACAGAGTAATAAATTAGAATCTCCGTGGAAGCCAAAGTCCCATCTATGTTACTTCAGGCTAAAGTCCTTCACACTATGGTGTCCGGAGGTCCATGAGTTCTGAGTCTGAAGCAGTGCACAGGGAATACTAATGTATAGTGTATTTTAAAATGTCGCCTCTGTAGACTTGAATACGTGAGGATACAGATATAGTGAAACGTATGCGGATTCCAGCAAAGTACTAAGTGGCCAGATAAGCTATACCCGTATCCATTGCCATAACTAGTGAAATACTGAGAAGAGATACTTAGGTTAGCTATTGGCTAACTCTGCTTGTAATGAGTACAGTGTTTTGGGTTTTGTCAATTAGGGAACAAAAGTAAGCTAATAAAACTATAACAAACCATATATACAACAGCAACACACAGTGTACAACAGACATGCTTACAGGATGGGGTTAATTTATAGATGTTAGATATTTGACAGTGATATCTAGACTAGCTGGTATGAGTACACAGTGCTGCTAATGAATTGTACTGCCCGAACGGTTTACTTTAATTTCTTAGGGGGTAAGGAGAATAAGAGCAGCAAAACGACTAGAACTAGGCATATATGTAGCAAAACCAACATATAATATAGTCAGGTCTAGAAAACAAAGTAATGCATCCACTGACTACCGAGTTTGCAAATTGGCAGGTGCTGGACAAATGCATCCAAATAGTTAAAGGTGCTGGGTGTTCCACAGTTATACAAAAGCTAGGCGAAGAAATCAGTTCATATAGTGTTCCGTTATACAGTCATCTGTTATATAGGGCTGTAACCATAAACTGATTATCCGACCCCAACACGAAATGGAGCGTGGCATACATGCCTCAGAGGGAAGCAGCTTTTTTGCAGGGGTGAGAGGGGCTGCCCCACAGCGAGAATTAAATACAGCTGGGTAACAAAAGGGTAGCCGTCACCACTCGAGTCCGACTTCAGGACTTTCTGTAAAGTGGTTTCCTGCGGTGGGGCAACTACAGCTGCAACTTGTCCGCTCCACTGTGCAGCGTGGGCCAAGGAGCTGCAGCCTTCTCCCCGCATATATAGTGCAGTGCGAGCATCAGTCGGCAAGATAGTTGCAGCATCATTCTTTCCCACCTGGTTAAGGCACCGTTCTGTCTTGTCGGCTGGGCATAATGACAAATTGACAGCCTGGTAGTCAAACTGAAAAAGACTTGGAGCACAGAATGTGGGTCCGCCAGCGCTCTCATTCCCACAGAGCGCTAGGAGTCCTGAAGGCTGGTGCGTTTCTATAGAGGTACGTCTGGGGTAAGTCAATGTATGGGAAACATTTATGGCATTTACTGTCCCCGCTTCCAACGTGACCAGGTTGTTTGATTGCGGTAGAAAGATAGGGTAGTGTGACCCCTCCATCCTTTCTGTGATACCGCTATCCAGGGTGCCTTCTTTTAGAGTAATTGGTGAATTCTGCCGAGGAGTAATTAGGCATGTAGAAATTGTATCGGTATGCTTGGGTATACTGAGCTCTCGTACTTCACAAAGGAGTTCCTCCATAGCTGTTGTTAGGGAATCCAATATTGGGATAAAGACATCTATTAGGGCCTCAGCAATGTGCGCCATCTTGTTTATCGGAGTGTGCACGTCTGCAGGTCCAAAGACAAATTTTTACTTTTCAGTGCCTTCTCGGAGGCTAGGGGATATAATGTCCTGATCCTGAAGATTTCCCGGGCACAATAATTGCCAAGGGAGGAATGGATGGCTGAAGATTCTACCACACAGCACTCAAAAGCAGGTTTCAGTCACGGAGCCTTGTGAACTTGTGGCCATCTTGATGAGCCGCCTACCGGAAGTCAATTGATTTTTTTTTACCATAAAACATAAAAGCAGTTGTTTTTTACTGCATATTAAAAAATAAAAATAAAACAGAACTGTAAGGCATGTGTGAAGGGGCCACTTAAAGTCCTTTAGATCATATATTCATCAGGATCAATTTCTCAGAGTGAGGAAATACTGCTCTGAAGGAGAAAACTTCAGAACTATATCAGAATAATGATATGATGTTGAAGTTCTATGAGTGCTAGGCTTTTTCTTTCTTCAAATCAGAGCTCAGATTAGAATGGCCCCTGATGCAGAAGCTGCTCTGTACGTACCATGCCCACATATAATTTTGCCCCTGGCCCTAAAACACTCAAGTCAGCTGCATACCCAATATAGACCTCAGATGAAACCCTTAACTTCCAACCCTTAGGTCTGCCCAGTACCCACAACAAACTTGAGATCACACACCTTGTCCTGCTCCCACTCTTTCAGCTCCATGCCCAAATCAGACTTCAGATCTGCCCTTTAGAGAGTAGGAGAGGAGTTAAGAGAAAGAGAATGAGACAGTGGAGAGAGAGTGAAGAGATAGAAAGGAGACAAAAATAAATATATATATATACACACACACACAAGCTCACTCTCAGGAACTTATTAGCTTGTTCTATGTCGATTTACCACCTAGGTGCAACTTCTTTTTAGCCCAGTAATGCTTTAAACAGAGTAGAACTTTCCTGTAGTATATCAGTCTGATCCCGCCTATTACGGTCCGTCCAGCACCGAAATACCAGGCAATTCCTCTCTGAACAAGGAACACAGCAGTCCCAGACAATTGTTAGGGCCTTCATTGGGCTTTGTCAGTGAGGTGTAACCATATTCATCTAAACACACTGAGCAAGGAATCCACTTCTTAGGAAAGATTAGAGAGAGAGAAAGAGAAAGGAGGAGAGAATGAAAATATAGTTTACATAGACAGAAAGAGGAGAGGAGGGGAGAGCCAGAGCAAGAATAGAAAAGAAGAGAGATGAAAGAGGGAGATTGGAGAAGGTGAGAAGAAGAGATAGTATAGATGTATATTGTTACAACACCCCCTCTTCTCCTTGCACTCAGACCTTTTCTGTCATTTTCTGTCCTTTTTAGCCATTCTTTGTTTCAAGATATAATCTGTAAATTCCATTGAATTGGTTACTATTGCTTTAGACTTGATAAAGGAAGGAACTCTTCCGAAAGCTTGTCATCTTATAAATGTATAGTTAGTCCAATAAAAAAGTACCATTGCTCAATGCAATACTCTTGTTATTTATATGTATATATTTATAAGAAAGAGAAGTTAGGATGTAGTCGCCCATTTAACAAGCTCCGTAGTGAGCTTGTGGGCCCGTGTTTCTGGCGAGTCTTCAGACTCGCCAGAAACAGCAGTTATGAAGCAGCGGTCACAAAGACTGCTGCTCCATAACCTGTCTGCCTGCTCTGAGCAGGCGGACAGACATTGCCGGAAATCATTGACAAATCCCTGCTGGCGGCCCATTGGTCGTGAGTCTGCAGGGGGCGGCGTTGCACCAGCAGCTCTTAGTGTTTATAGAGTAGAGATGGGCAGAGAGAGAGATAAGGGAGAGCATGAAAAGGGAGATTGAAGAGAATAAGGAGAGATAGTCAATAGAAAGAGAGAGAAGGTAGGCGGAGAGAGAAAAAAGTGAATAGTTACAGAATAAGAGAGAAAGAGGAGAGAAAAGAGATAGAGATGGAATATTGAAGAAAGAGAATGTAAACAGTAAAGGAAGGGCAGATGTTTTTCTTTATTTTTGTTTAATCATTATCAGCATTACAGACAGGATTATCCTCTGGGGCTCCCTCAAACAGGCTATCCCATAATCCCTGCTTCCCTTCAAGCAATGTGTGGCTAATTCCCACATCCTCAGGTTTTTCAATTCATCAGGCTAATCTCTACTCTCCTCCTCTCAATCACACCTGTATATGTCTACTCGCTGTGTGCGATTCACACGGTGCACCATAACTGCCCCGCATGGTTCTCATGTATTTGAGACACTTAGGAGACAACGGGAGTGACATTTAGACATGCAGGATATTAGGGTTTACACTATAACTCCTCAGCCACACCTCCTCTTGCAGCACTGCATTTTGGAACATGTAGTCCTCAGCTAAACAGTAGTAACCGGAAGAATATCAGGGAGAGAGCTCACAGGCATTTCTTATGCTTCCTATGTCAACTAGCCAAACAGTGTTTTTTTCACTCGTCCATATTTTATACAGATGCCGCACATAAATAAAAAAATCCCCAAATGAAGATAGAGATACACTGTAAGGCCCCGTGAGGCCTTAGGTGACCACCTATTTGGCCTAATGGTAGAGCTGCCTATGCATAGATGTGCATGAATGCTGCCATATCTGCTGTGGGTCAAATGCACAATAAAAGTTAATATTCTAGACTTTAAAGAGACAGTAAAGTAAAAAAAAAAACTTTTATGATTTAAATAGTGCATGTAATCTTAAACAACTTTCCAATTTAGTTGTATTACCAATTTTGCTTTGTTCTCTTGGTATTCTTAGTTGAAAGCTAAATCTAGGAGGTTCATATGCTAATTTCTTAGACCTTGAAGACCACCTCTAATCTGAAAGCATTTTGACAGTTTTTCACCACTAGAGGGCGTTAGTTCATGTGTTTCATATAGATATCATTGAGCTCAGGCACGTGAAGCTCCTAAGAGCAAGCACTGATTGGCTAAAAATGCAAGTCTGTCAAAATAAGGGGGCGGTTTACAGAGGCTTAGATACAAGGTAATCACAGAGGTAAAAAGTATATTATTATAACTGTGTAAAGGTATTATTATAACTGTGATAAAGGGATTATCTACCTTTTTAAACAACAAAAATTCTGGTGTTTACTGTCCCTTTAACATATGCATTTTTGCAGATACATTTAATATGTTTTTTTTAAAGTATAAAATAAGCTTAAATCTTTCAGAATATGAATAAATTAAAGGGATAGAGCATGTGATTCTAAACAACTTTATAATTTACTTCTATTATCACATTTTCTTTGTTCTCTGAGTATCTTTTGTTGAAAAGCAGGGATGTATGCTTAGGAGCCTGCCCATTTCTGGAGCACTATTTGGCAGCAGTTTTGCAAGAATATTACAAGTACATTACAAGTACACTAGATGGCAGCACTATTTCCTGCCATGTGGTGCTCCAGATGCCTAACTAGGTATCTCTTCAACAAAGAATATCATGGGAACTAAGCAAATTGTATAATAGAATTAAATTGAAAACTTGTATTAGATTGTGTGCCCTGTCTGAACCACAAAACATTTTGGGTTTCATATCCTTTTAAGGAAAACAAAAGCCAGGTGTCCAGCTGTAAAAAAAAAAAAATCAGTTCTACAAATACATTATAGATTGAAATGTGTTAGTTTTGAGAATAGGCACAATTACACATGATAGAAGCATTGCATCTTAAAGGACACTAAAATAAAATTAAACTTTCATGATTCAGATAGATCATGCAGTTTTAAAGGGACAGTCTTGTCAAAATTAAACTTTCATGAGTCAGATAGATCATGCAGTTTTAATTGAAATACTTTTTATTAATAATTCGCATTAGTATCATCATGACAGTACATAGAAGTTGTGGTTAACATTAAAATATACATTCTGCCTTTGTGTTCACAATGTTATTATTTTCCCCCCTTTCCTTTATATCCCACCTCCCCCTCCCTTTCCCTCCCCCCAACATTCAAACTAATAAACAGTATAATTCTAAACTGTAAACCTTTTCCGTAGAGTGGTGTCTTCCAAAAAGAAAAAGAAAAATTTGCAAAAGAAGAATATCAGATATTCCCTCCCTCTCACCTTCATGAATAATTCTCTTATATATTAATTTGTGTGACTTTGAAGGGAGGGATTGATCAATGGTTCTTACTCCATTCTGATCCCCTTAGTATTGCTTGTTGAGAGTCCAGTGAAACCATATATTTTGAAAATTTTCCACACTGCCCTGCATCCATGCTGCTGACTCAGACATATGATAAATGTCCTCAATTTTATCTAGCACCTCCTTCCAATCTGGGGCCCCCACCTTCCATTTTCTAGCAATGCAGATTCTGGTGGCAGTACACACTATATTCACCCATTTATTATTAGCTGAGTTTAAGGAGTCTAAGTGTATGTGTAGTAAAGCCTTTGCGGCTGATAGTTTAACAGAGTCGCCCAGTATTTTCTTAATCAATTGTCTGAGTTTTTGCCATATTGGTTTAATTTTTGGGCATTCCCACCACATGTGCAAATATGTTCCCAAAACCCCACAACCACGATAGCACAGCCTATTACATTGAATAGTATAATGTGAGGTTTTTAGTGGGGTGAGATACCATCTGTATGCTGTTTTAATTATGTTTTCTATTAGGTCCGCCCCAATCAAGCCTCTGCTTAACTCTGAGAATATTTGATTCCATTCATCCTTGTTATGGGTAATATTCAGATCTTGCTCCCATTTAAAATGGAGCTTCGATTTTGCAGTGTTGTGTGCGCTTTGAATGGCCAGATAAAGGCGTGTGATCATTTTTTTCTGTCTGCCTGGTGTTAAGATGAGATGCTCTAAAGTCGTGTATACGTTATCCTTAGCCCCTTTTCTGTAGTTATGTATTGCGTGTGAAATCTGAAGATAAACAAACCAGTGTAATGGATCTGGCGAAACCTTATCTCTTATTTGATTAAATGTTAGCATCTGCCCCTTATCTATAAAGTCCGCGACCCTGTATAACCCCTTATTTTCCCACTTAGTTACTTGTTTTTGAAAATCTTTTGGTAATAATAGCTTCAATGGTATAATGGTAGTCTGCGTGGGCAGTAAGTTTAGTGATTTGGTTAAGGATTTCCATATATTCTTGGAATCCTCAGTAATTTTTAATTTAGTGCGACAGTGTGGACCACTGTTGGTAGTCATCCACAGTATCTCTCCTGGACTATCCAACCCCCCTATTTCCGCTTCCACTAGTGGCCAAGTCATATCCCGACAATCTTTATGTAGTAGGGCGCCTTGAGCCACCCTGGCCGCGTGATAATAATCCCTAAGATTGGGGACTCCTATACCTCCTAATTGTTTGTGTAGTTTTAAGGTCTGAGCAGCTAACCTCGCTGTTTTATGTCCTCTAATAAATTTCATGAGGTCGCCTTGCATCTCATCTAGGTCTTTCATCGGAATTTTGATCGGTAATGCCCGGAATAAATATAGCAGCCTGGGCAATACGTTCATTTTTATTGCTGCTAACCTACCATGCCATGAAAAATTTCCTTTTTTCCATTTATTAATATCTTGCCTTATAGATTTATAAATTGGGGTGTAGTTAATTGTATAAAGTTTTTCTATTGTGTCAGTGATATTGATGCCTAAGTATTTGATGTACTTACTTGTCCACTTAAAATTAAAATATCATCGGCGAACAATGTTAATTTGTATTCCCCCCTATGTAATTTGACTCCATAAATGTTGTCGGAATTCCTGATGCAAGCTGCTAGCGGCTCTACACATAGAGCAAACAGTAAAGGAGATAGTGGACATCCTTGGCGAGTACCATTCAAGATCTTTATAACTCTCGACTGATAGCCCGCTGCTCTTATTGTTGCTGTTGGATAGGAGTAAATATTTTTGATTGCCTCTAAGAGTTTGTTCCCGAATCCCAGATGTTGGAGGACCGCCTGCATGTATCCCCAATCTACCCTGTCGAACGCCTTCTCCGCATCCAAAGATAGGAGCAGAGAAGGCGTTTCTGTGTTCTTCAAGTATTCCACCAGAGCTACCGTTCCCCGAATATTATCAGGAGCTTCCCTTTCTTTGATAAAGCCCACCTGGTCAGGATGTACCAGTGTGGGTATACATTGTTTAAGCCTATTCGCCAAGATTTTTGTGAAAATCTTCACATCCTGGTTAATCAGCGAAATCGGTCTATAGTTTTGAGCCAAATTAGGATTTTTCCCTGGTTTAGGGATTACTACAATTTTGGCCTGTAGCAGCTCCGGTGGAATCTGAGCCCCATCTAGAATGTCGTTACAGAATTTGTGTATGTGTGCCATTAGGTCCGTGTTGAATGATTTGTAGTAATCCCCTGAGAACCCATCTGGGCCTGCTGCTTTACCCCTTTTGAGTTCTTTGATGGCTAGTGCTACTTCTTGTAATGTAATCTCTGCTTCTAGGCTTTTTGCCTCTTCTTTATCTAATCTAGGCAGAGAAGCTTTCTCTAGGATTTGTTCTCTTAATGTTGTTATTTGCGAATTGTGACTAACTTTTTTACCATCGTATAGATTTTCGTAGTATTTAGCAAACTCCTCTACTATTTCCTGAGGGTGGGAAGTCAGTGTACCATCCCGTTTTTGTAGTTGCGCTATTGTGAAAGATTTTGTTTTTTCTCTTAATTTGTTAGCCAAGAACCTATCAGGCTTATTGGCATATAAAAAATAATAAGATTTTAGTTTGCTTATGGCTCTCATAGAGTTATCAGTCAGTATTTTAGCAAGTTCTTTTCTTTTAATATTTAGTGTAGTTAGAATTAGTTGGGATGATGTGGTTTGGTGTATTTTTTCTAGAGATTCTATTTCTTGTTGTAGGGATTCTACCGTTGACCTTATTCTCTTCAGGTATAAAGCCTTCTCTTTGATAATCAACCCCCTGATGTACGATTTGTGTGCTGCCCATACCATAAGCGGTTTGACTGCGGTGTTAACATTTATCCTCCAATACTCATTAAGATTGTTTAAAATTCTATCATGTATATCCGGATGTTTTAATAATGACGGGTCATATGTCCATGATCTCTGCCTGTTTACATCCACTATCCCTTTTAGATGAATTTGTATTATAGAGTGATCCGACCAAACTGCTGCGTGTATGGATGATGAGATTAAGTTAGGTATTAGAGTTTGGCTGATATATATATAGTCCAATTTAGTATATATTTTATGAGCGGGTGAGTAATATGTATGGTCAGTCGTCTGGCCATAGAGAGCCGTCCAAGTGTCTAGCAAATTGTGTGTCTCTAATTCTTCTCTGATCTGCTTAGTGATAGTATTGAGCCTTCTCTGTTTGTTTGTGAGTTTGACAGTGCTAGATTCTCGATGTATCCCCAGGTTTACATTAAAGTCTCCCGCCACCACCATAATAGATTGTGACCATTGCGTCAACAATTGGGATATTTTATTAAAGAAATCATGTTGTTGTTCATTTGGGGCATAGATGTTGCATAATGTTATCTGTTTCCCTTGAATATTCCCCCTAAGAATTAGATATCTACCCTCTTTGTCCTTAATTACCTCTTCTTTAATAAATTGGATCGAATTGTGGATGAGAATCGATACCCCCCTCTTTTTCGTCTCTGTTGTGGCATGAAAGTGTTGGTGAAAGTGTTTGTCCCAATATTTAGGGCATTGGCCGTGCGTAAAGTGTGTTTCCTGCAAGAATAGAATTTTAGCTTTCATGTTATTATACTGAGTAAGTGCGGTTTTCCTCTTTACGTTGGTATTTAGGCCTCTAACATTGTGAGAGATTATTTGTATCTTAGATTCCATTTAGGGTCTGTTCTCTATCCCCCCCCTGCACATACCTTCTTGGAAGAAACTTATATTGGTATCTCTTTGGACCCGCTGTAGCATGGAGAAACTTTCTAGACCACCACTCTTCGGAGCTTAAACCAAAAACAAAAACAAAATAACATATATTACATTCAAACATAGAACATGGAACAAATAGTAACTTTGAATAACTATGGGAATACAATCTGTCTAATTGCATTCACTCTGGCTTCTACCCATGTGTGCATTTCTAATGTTACTTCTAGTCTATGGAGAACAACCAATATACAGGGACCCCACATGAGCTAAGACAGATAAGTCCTTCGCCCTCATATGTATCCTCTAAAATAACTATAAACTCTATTGCCTATTATTTTTCCACAGAATTATATATTAATTTGGTCATTAATAGGCCTTATTGGAGATGTTTTAACATCCTAAACATAAGTCCACTTACTGTAAACAAGTCACTATACCCGTTTAAGGGAAAATTGACTATATTGCAAAAAAAGAAAAAAAAAAAAAAGGGAGAAAAGCTGTTACCGGCCTTCAAAGACCTGAAAGTTACTCAAGTTTTCTGTTTCTTCTTGGAAATCCTCGTCCAGCGTCCCTGCTGGATAGAACCTTTAGAAAGCTGAGAGCGTATTCTGGAATGTTCTTGAGAACTTTCTGGAAATTCCGGACTGTCCAATTTCAAGATTTGACAGAGACTTGGGATATCCTGTTTATCTTTAATAGTATAGGTGCTGCCTTCATGAAGCACTTGCAATGCAAAGGGAAACCCCCATCTGTAGGTGGTTTGATTTTTCCGTAGAAGCTGTGTCAGAGGACGAAGAGCAAGTCTTTTCTGAAGTGTTTTAACACACAAGTCCTGATAGAACTGGATGATTGAGCCCTTGAATTTGAATGTTGGGTTCTTCCTCGCTGCCGCCATAACTTCTTCTTTTTCCTGAAACCTAAAAATTTTTACTATTACATCTCTCGGGGGGTCTGTATCTTTAGGTTTTGCTCTGAGAGCTCTATGAGCCCTTTCCAGCTGAAATTTCCCCTCTTCTTGTGAACCTGTGATGGATTGAAATAACTGAAGGAGATAGTCGTCTAAAGCTGTAGCAGTGGTTGTTTCCGGGATTCCTTTCAGACGGATATTGCACCTCCGACTCCTATTTTCAAGATCCTCTAATTTGTCGTTAATGTCCTTTAGTTCTTGTTGGTGGTCAGATAGTTGTTGCTTGATGCCTATAACCTCCTCCTCCATTGCTTCCTCTTTTTCTTCCACCATTTCTAATCGTGCCCCCATTTCTGAAATATCTTGCTTAATTTCTGTGAGGCTATTTGTAACCGTATTTTGGAGAGTATCCATTTTTTCCCACATTTTGTCGAAAATTGATGCTATATCCTGCTTGGATACTAGATTCTGAATGTCAGATTTCGTAATGGGAAGACCACAGGTTCCTGTAGAGACATTATTAGTTTCCTCCTCTACTTCCACTTCACTCATATCTTCAACACTTTCCATCATCTTGTCTCCTTTTTGAGGTTTAAAGAAAATGCTAGCTGTAGCTGGCTTGCTAGTGCTGCCTAATTTATTCTGCCTCCTAACTGACATGTTACAGATGGTAAAGAGTCACAAAACAGCGTCACTGAAGTTTCTTCTTGCTGTGCAAAAACAACTCTACTGTCCCTGTAATAGTGTAGAATTGACTTGGCGCCAAAAATCCTAGCTTGATTTACTCAGCAGTTCAAACTGAAAATGTGTTGGCAAAAATAAAAATAAAGGGTAAGACAAGGGGGTTCTGTGATAAAAGTATTGTATATGAAGTAGTTAGATACGTTTATTTCCCACTAGTATTGTGAGAAGGTTCAGTAGCTGCGTGTGATTCAATTTTCCTGTCTTTCCGTTTTTCTTTTCTCTTCTCCCCCCTGTCTTATTACCACTGTGTATGTGATAGGTTAATCTCCTTTATTTCTAGGGCTGTTTTGTTTTTAATCTCTTATACCGATTCAGTTTAGGCTGATGTTTTTAGTATTTTACTCTTCAGTGCATATGATTAGTGGTCATCTGTGTTTGCAGACCTATAATGCACCCTTTTAACAATTTCCCATGTCCTGTCAGCATTAGTGTGTGTCTGTCATAGTCCGGTAAACTTTACCATTATTTCCTCCGCATGGCGGGTTAGTCATGTGATTCATCTCATCTTCCTTGTGTAACGCTTACGTGTCGCGCAGCTCCTAATCATACTTCATTGTCCGGTATCGTATTCACCCCTTTTCCACTCTCACCGGAGCTCTCAAAAACTTGTCAGTGTTTGTTGTTAGGCTTCCGTTGCCCCTTTTCAGACTTGCTGCGTGGGCCTCCGCTGAGCCGGTTGACACCGTTACTGTGCACTTTAAGTCGCCCCTTCAGAGAGATATAATACCACTCTGATGTTGCTGTAGGGGTTATGTGGGGCTATCTATGCATATTTAAATAGCACTTATGTAGGCTTAAACTTGTTATTACTCCAATTTTTGTTGGAATGCACACGGAGCAGATAGATTATGCGTCCTCCATGCTGCCTGCCCAGGCTCCGCCCCAGATCATGCAGTTTTAAAGGGACAGTCTGATCAAAATTAAACTTTCATGAGTCAGATAGGGCATGCAAATTTAAACACAACTTTACAATTTACTTTTATTGTCAATTTAGCTTTGTATTCTTTGTTGAAAGCTAAACCTAGATAGGCTCATATTCTAATTTCTAAGCCCTTGAAGGCCGCCTCTTATCTGAGAGCGTTTTGACCGCTTTTCACAGCTAGACAATGCTAGTTCATGTGTGCCCTATAGATATTATATATTGTGCTCACTCATGTGTTATCTAGGAGTCAGCACTGATGGCTTAAATGCAATTCTTTCAAAAGAACTGAAATAAGGGGCAGTCTGCAGAGCATTAGATACAAGGTAATTACAGAGGTAAAAGTATATTAATATAACCGTGTTGGTTATATAAAACTGGGGACTGGGTAATAAAGGGATTATCTATCTTTTTTAAACAATACAAATTCTGGAGTAGACTGTCCCTTTAAGAGATTTTCTAATTTACTTCCATTATCAAATTGTGCACAATATTTTTATATGAACACTTTCTGAGGCCCCAGCTCCTGCTGTGCATGTTCCAGAGTTCACAATGTATACATATTAAAGTCTTTGATTGATGTGACAGCTGTTACATGATACAGGAGGGCCAGAAAATTGAAGGAAATTTTGAAAATTGTCAGAAAAATATCTACTGCTCATTTAAAATTCTGAATAAGTGCTTTTGTATTGTCTTTTTATTATGCAATTCCACTGTATTTTATGGTCCTTTAAAGAGATACTGAACCCACATTTTTTCTTTCATTATTCAGATAGAGCATGCAATTTTAAGCAACTTTCTAATTTACTTCTAATATAAATTTTTCTTCGCTCTCTTGCTATCTTTATTTGAAAAATAAGGCATCTAAGCTAAGGAGCCAGCAAATGTTTGGTTCAGTACCATGGACAGCACTTGTTTATTGGTGTTGTCCAATCAGCAAGGACAGCCCAGGTTGTTCACCAAAAATGGTCCGGCATCTAAACTTACATTCTTGCTTTTCAAATAAACATACCAAAAGAATGAAGAAAATGTGATAATAGGAGTATATTAGAAAGTTGCTTAAAATTGCATGCTCTATCTGATTCACGAAAGAAAAATTTGGGGTTCAGTGTCCCTTTAAGTGTAATTGACTTTAGTACAAGACTGGAGATTCATTTATAGTTGTAACATTTTTTGTTTACTACACCTCACAGCTTTTTAAAGAAAACAAACAAATAACATTAACCTCTTAATGACTGATCTTAAATGGGGATTGTTTTTTTTGATAGTGCAATCTCCAGGAAGCCTGCAGCCGGAATGGAGGTCATAATAGCACGGTCCTGCCTCTCGCGGCAAGACCCCCACTATTATGACCTGAAAAACCCTTAATGACCAGCGAAATACAGGGTATGTCGCGGTCGATAAGGGGTTAATATAAAAGCAATAACACATGTAACATCTGAGCAAAGGAAATGTGATATATGTACTGAGCAATCACACACAGCATTTAAATGGAGATCATAGTTCCCTAGTCAGACACCACACTGTCCAATAATCCAGAGTGACCAGTCCAAATCTTTGTATATAATTTATCTGAGGAGCAGTAAAGCAAAATGACAAATTGTGTATTTTTTCCTTGCATCTTCTGGTGAAATTTCTCCAATATACTGTAATGCTGCCTGTTGCTGCCATCTACTGTTCAGTTTGTTTAATGCAGCTTTGTCCTTTTAAAATTGTATTTATTTTAAAAGTGTATTTAAATATAGAATATAAATCTAGATGCTTTTTAAAAACAATTTAATAAATACATATAATCTATTATCTCTTCCTTATTTTCCCTTCAAAGAGGCAGTGGCTTCTAAAGCTTTCTCAAACTCAACAATAGTTTTATTTCAAACTTATTTAACACAGTATTTTGAAAATAAATTACTTCAGTCTTTAAAACTCAAAGCTGTATCATCACGAGTGGTAAATACATGAGTCCTTGCAGCTCACAATCTTCCACAGAAAACACTGTTTACAGTTCTAGTCCGATGAATCAAAGTATCATAAACATAATTCTCAGATCAATAATATAAGCATTCTATAGCATGAGCTTTTAAATAATTTCCTCTGTAAACTGCAGGATTTTTATAGCCTAGATAGTGTAATCAAAAGTTACTCACTGTGCTGATACTATGTCTCTGCTCAAATCTTGCACACAAATACTAATTTGCTCTGAGGCCTCCGACTGCTGTAGTTGCTGCACCTAAAGTTTCATATGTCCAGGTCAGGAGTTGGTGTAATTAAATGAGACCCATTCACTGATGGCTAAAGTTACTTAACCACCTCTCTTTAAAAGTACTCATCTTTCCAGTTGCTAACAATAGTACACGTGCAATTTCATAATGTTATGTCACAGAGTAGAAGACTGTCCGTCATATACGTAGTTTAAGGGTGTTCGCATACAAGCCTTACATGTAAATCATATTTACTGTATATTTGTTTTTCATTAAACTACACCTAATATAAATATAAATTTAAACGTGTAAAAGCATAGAAATTCTTAACTTAAACTGCCCCCCCACTCCCCACTTTGGAACTTTACATGACATCAATAATATCACTGATGACATCACACATGATTTGTTTAATATTGAAAGAACTGATGGAACTACTTTTAGTTTGGGATGTTACCACTTAAATATCTGTAATAAGCCTTCATTTTCTTTATCTCGTGGTATGTGGGTGCTAAGTATCAATTGACATTATTTACAAATTCAGTTTGAGAAACTTAAAAACGGATACCATTTAAACACTCTCTTAATCCCTTTTATATCATGCGTGGTTCGAGGTTTAAAACATCATACTTTATAGTTTCTTTATTAAAATGGGTAAATAATTAAAAATACTCAATTACTCTTATATGGCTTTTCATACACATATAGTGATGATATATATTCAATATTGGACTTAAACCTTGTGTAATATGGCTTTTCATACACATATATATTGCTAATATATATTCAGCGCTGCAGAATCTGTTGGCGCTCTACAAATAACCGATAATAATAATAATATTGGACTTTAACCTTGTATAATATTTAGGTTATTTATTGAGTCTCTTTGAATGTATGATTCTTGCTAAAAAGGTATTATTGTAGTAGCAGATTACAGATGATATGTCTTTTCCTGATAGTCACCGGTTCTGTTTTTTGTATTGGTGATATCAGCTTTGTCACTTAGTAATATATTTGATCGACATCGCATAATCACTGTATTCATTCTAACCAAGCATTATTCTACCTCAAGCTGCAACTTTAGAATAATGCTTATCTGTAATCTGCTACTACAATAATACATTTTTAGCAAGAATCATAAGTTCAAAGAGACTCAATAAATAACCTAAATATTATACAAGGTTAAAGTCCAATGTTATTATTATCGGTTATTTGTAGAGCACCAACAGATACCGCAGCGCTGAATATATATCAGCACTATATGTGTATGAAAAGCCATACAAGAGTACTTAAGTGTTTTTAATTATTTACCCATTTTTAATAAAGAAACAAAGTATGTTGTTTTAAACACCGAACCACACATGATATAAAAGGAATTAAGAGAGTGCTTAAATAGTATCCTTTTTTCAGATTCTCTAACTGAATTTGTAAATAATGACATCACCATAATATATAGTATAATCTGCCTTCTCAACCTCTTTTTCCACCTTCTTGATAATTGATATCCACTATCCTCCCCATCTCACACAGCTTCCTCTTCACCCGGTCTTTTCCCAGTCTGCTTTACACACTCTTATTTCACTCTCCCTCATGCCTAGCGCCCTCCTCACCCGCTGTCTGTTACACACAGCCTCTTCCTTACCCTCCCACCCCTTCTTCTTTACACACAGCCCTGCATATCATCTTAGCTCACTTTCCCTCACATGCCAGCCCTTGCTCACCCTCCCTTGCACACAGCCTCCCCATCCTCTCATCCCCTCTTCCTTGCATATAACTCCTGCTCAACCTTCAACACCAAAGTAACACATTTCTCTAGTGGCATCAACTGTACTGCTGCAAAAGTTATAAAAGGTGTTTTTTAATATATATTTCTGCACACGCTGTATAAACACACACACACACACACATCTCTCTATCTCTCTCTATCTATCTATCTATCTATCTATCTATCTATCTATCTATCTATCTATCTATCTATCATCTATCTGGCAACAATGAAGAGACCACTGCAAAATGATCAGTTTCTCTGTTTTTACTATTTATGGGTATGTGTTTGAGTAAATTTAACATTTTTGTTGTATTTCTATAAACTACTGACAACATTTCTCCCAAATTCCATTATTGTAATTTAGAGCATTTATTTGCGGAAAAGGACAACTGGTTTAAAATAACAAAAAAGATGCAGTGTTTTCAGACCTCAAATAATGCAAAGAAAACAAGTCATTTTCATTTTTAATCACATATAAAATGTGTAGCCACCAATCGGCAAATAGCATCCAGGTGCTCAACCTACCTAGATATGCTTTTCAACAAAGGATACCTAACTAATAACGCAAATTAGATAATAGAAGTAAATTGGAAAGTTGTTTAAAATTGTATGATCTTTATGGAGAATGAAAGAAAAATGTGTGTTTCCTGTCAATGGCTTGACCAATTTAATTAAAATCTTGCAGTTTTATAGTCACTAGTAATAGCTATAAAACTGCCAAATTTCAGCACAATTGCAGTTTGTATCAAAGTTATGCATTTTTTAACATATACATTTAAACAGACTTTATTAAAACTTCAACATATATATATATATATATATATAATAAGTGATACGTTTTTTGAGGCCTAGAACCTGTGAAATGATTTCTAGTTCTTTTTACCTTCTTAGCCTGTTTTTTTTCTGTTTTCCATTATAATGCTACCTAGTTTTGTGGCAGAAAGCACAGGTGAAACGTCTTCAGAAATGCAAAATATTTCCAATTGAGATTTGTGCTTAAATATTCATGCTTAATATGTTAAACTCAACAATTTACTTTGGTTAAAATCTGGAACCAATAATATGTTAAACTCAACAATTTACCTTGGATAAAATCTGTAACCAATAATATGTTAAACTCAACAATTTACCTTGGATAAAATCTGGAACCAATAATATGTTAAACTCAACAATTTACCTTGGTTAAAATCTGGAACCAATAATATGTTAAACTCAACAATTTACCTTGGTTAAAATCTGGAACCAATAATATGTTAAACTCAACAATTTACCTTGGTTAAAATCTGGAACCAATAATATGTTAAACTCAACAATTTACCTTGGTTAAAATCTGGAACCAATAATATGTTAAACTCAACAATTTACCTTGGTTAAAATCTGGAACCAATAATATGTTAAACTCAACAATTTAGCTTGGTTAAAATCTGGAACCAATAATATGTTAAACTCAACAATTTACCTTGGTTAAAATCTGGAACCAATAATATGTTAAACTCAACAATTTACCTTGGTTAAAATCTGGAACCAATAATATGTTAAACTCAACAATTTACCTTGGTTAAAATCTGGAACCAATAATATGTTAAACTCAACAATTTAGCTTGGTTAAAATCTGGAACCAATAACGCAGGAGATGTGTTGTAGTCCCAGCACAAGTGCAGATCAGGATAGCCACAAGATTAATAGCAGCAGCAGTTAGCCAGTAAAGATTAGTCAGCAGAGTAGTCAGGAATAAGACCAGGATTCAATATCAGATTAGTAAATAGGAACTGAGCATCACATAAAAAGGTTTTAAGAGCAAATTTGTCCAAAGTAACATTCTCAAGGTCAGTAGCTGGGTAGCCAGTCCATACAGCACAGTTCAGGCAATAATGAGGCAAAAAGTATAAATCAGGATACAAGCCAGGGTCAGGATAGAAGAAACATGGCAGTCTTTTAAATCTTCCCCAGAGGCCTTTGTGCCAAAACACCTGCGGGATATTTTCCTATACTAAGGTCACAGGTAGCGCTACCTATAAGTAACTGTATACAAATACTTTTCAATTAACAGGGAGCCTCAACCAGGATACCATATATTCATAGCCAACGTCTCCCTGGTCACTGCATTAACCTAAAAACAGGCTGGGAGACAAATTGAGCAGCCGTCACTACTGACTGCGCTAAGCCACATCTTTGTAGTGCGCCTAGAGCTGTCTGATGAAAGCCGGACCTGACAGTTAGATATGTATTTGTATGCATGTGAAAATGAAAAGTCGTGTAGACAGAGTAAGGGATTGGACCACTGAGACTAGTGGTTCCTAATTATGTAAAAGCACAGAAATATCTACAAGCGCTGAAAACACTTAAATACACACCTGTTGATATATAATATTATGAATTAAATGTAATTAAATTTGCATATACCAACTGAATAAATATAAATAGGACAAAAACACAGTGTTCCACTAGAGATAAGTCAATAGATGACCATTTTTGTGGTCGCAACAATACCCCACACTGCAGTCCCTGTATTTAGCCTTAATGATTCCACAATAGTTCAATGGTTCTGTTGTTACGAAGAAGGTATCTTAAAATGGGATTCCCATCCATGCCGGGTGTCGCTCTTTTAACCAAAGTTTCCTTCTCCAGGTAAGGCTAATCTGTAGCAAATGTAAAGACAAAACCAGAACACAACCTACAACTCAAATGTATTTATTAAATAACATAAGCGCGAAACAAATTGCACTTACTAAAATCATGTGTATAAAAGCGCATCCCAAAACTTCAGAAGCCTATCGCTGGCAATGTCTCGGGAAAGTTCAGATGAATAGATCCTCTACACCGGGGGCCAAGGCAGCATAGTTATTGTGATGCTAGCCACCGGAGCGCTCGAGCCTGGGTGCATTCTCCCTCTGGTTCCTAATTCTGCCCCTTATAATGATGTAAACATTTCTCAAATTAGTCTTTTTTCCACAAATTCCTTAATAATTATTTAAATTCCTCTATGATGACTAAAGCTGTATATAACTACTTTTAAAAGGGACAGTCAAGTCAAAATTAAACTTTCATTATTCAGATAGAGCACAGAGTTTTAAGCAACTGTACAATTCACTTGATGATCTAAATGTGCACAGTCTCTTTATATGCCGCCTTTATTTGGCACCAGCTCCTTCACTGAATATATGTATATGCATTTTGTGATTGGCTAATGTCTGTCACATGATGCATTAGGAAGGAAAATGTAACTAACATTTGAGAGAAAAAAATCTACTATTTTTAATTCAAACCTAGGCCTAGATTTGGAGTTTGGCGGTAGCCGTGAAAACCAGCGTTAGAGGCTCCTAACGCTGGTTTTAGGCTACCTCCGGTATTTGGAGTCACTCAAAAAAGGGTCTAACGCTCACTTTTCAGCCGCGACTTTTCCATACCGCAGATCCCCTTACGTCAATTGCGTATCCTATCTTTTCAATGGGATTTTTCTAACTCCGGTATTTAGAGTCGTGTCTGAAGTGAGCGTTAGAATTCTAACGACAAAACTCCAGCGGCAGAAAAAAGTCAGTAGTTAAGAGCTTTTTGGGCTAACGCTGGTTCATAAAGCTCTTAACTACTGTACTCTAAAATACACTAACACCCATAAACTACCTATGTACCCCTAAACCGAGGTCCCCCCACATAGCCGCCACTCGATTAATTTTTTTAACCCCTAATCTGCCGACCGCCACCTACGTTATCCTTATGTACCCCTAATCTGCTGCCCCTAACACCGCCGACCCCTATATTATATTTATTAACCCCTTATCTGCCCCCCCTCAACGTCGCCTCCACCTGCCTACACTTATTAACCCCTAATCTGCCGAGCGGACTGCACCGCTATCATAATAAAGTTATTAACCCCTAATCCGCCTCACTAACCCTATAATAAATAGTATTAACCCCTAATCTGCCCTCCCTAACATCGCCGACACCTAACTTCAATTATTAACCCCTAATCTGCCGACCGGAGCTCACTGCTATTCTAATAAATGTATTAACCCCTAAAGCTAAGTCTAACCCTAACACTAACACCCCCCTAACTTAAATATAATTTAAATCTAACGAAATTAATTAACTCTTATTAAATAAATTATTCCTATTTAAAGCTAAATACTTACCTGTAAAATAAATCCTAATATAGCTACAATATAAATTATAATTATATTATAGCTATTTTAGGATTAATATTTATTTTACAGGTAACTTTGTATTTATTTTAACCAGGTACAATAGCTATTACATAGTTAAGAACTATTTAATAGCTAAAATAGTTAAAATAATTACAAAATTACCTGTAAAATAAATCCTAACCTAAGTTACAATTAAACCTAACACTATACTATCATTAAATTAATTAAATAAAATACCTACAATTACCTACAATTAAACCTAACACTACACTATCAATACATTAATTAAATACAATATCTACAAATAACTACAATGAAATAAACTAACTAAAGTACAAAAAATAAAAAAGAACTAAGTTACAAAAAATAAAAAAATATTTACAAACATAAGAAAAATATTACAACAATTTTAAACTAATTACACCTACTCTAAGCCCCCTAATAAAATAACAAAGACCCCCAAAATAAAAAATGCCCTACCCTATTCTAAATTACTAAAGTTCAAAGCTCTTTTACCTTACCAGCCCTGAACAGGGCCCTTTGCGGGGCATGCCCCAAGAAGTTCAGCTCTTTTTCCTGTAAAAAAAAACATACAATACCCCCCCAACATTACAACCCACCACCCACATACCCCTAATCTAACCCAAACCCCCCTTAAATAAACCTAACACTAAGCCCCTGAAGATCATCCTACCTTGTCTTCACCTCACCAGGTATCACCGATCCGTCCTGGCTCCAAAATCTTCATCCAACCCAAGCGGGGGCTGGCGATCCATCATCCGGTGGCTGAAGAGGTCCAGAAGAGGCTCCAAAGTCTTCATCCTATCCGGGAAGAAGAGTAGATCCGGACCGGCAACCATCATCTTCCAAGCGGCATCTTCTATCTTCATCCGATGAGGACCGGCTCCATCCTGAAGACCTCCGACGCGGACCCATCTTCATCCGGCGACGTCCAACTGAAGAATGACGGTTCCTTTAAGGGACGTCATCCAAGATGGCGTCCCTCGAATTCCGATTGGCTGATAGGATTCTATCAGCCAATCGGAATTAAGGTAGGAATATTCTGATTGGCTGATGGAATCAGCCAATCAGAATCAAGTTCAATCCGATTGGCTGATCCGATCAGCCAATCAGATTGAGCTTGCATTCTATTGGCTGATCGGAACAGCCAATAGAATGCGAGCTCAATCTGATTGGCTGATCGGATCAGCCAATCGGATTGAACTTGATTCTGATTGGCTGATTCCATCAGCCAATCAGAATTTTCCTACCTTAATTCCGATTGGCTGATAGAATCCTATCAGCCAATCGGAATTCGAGGGACGCCATCTTGGATGACGTCCCTTAAAGGAACTTTCATTCGGCTAGTAGGCGTCGGGAGAAGAGGATGTTCTGCGTCGGATGGAAGATGATGGCTCCCGAAGAAAGAAGATTGAAGATGCCGTTGATAGAAGACTTCATCCGGATCATGGACCTCTTCAGCTCCCGCTTGGATGAAGACTTCATCCGGATCAGGGACCTCTTCAGCTCCCGCTTGGATGAAGACTTCAGCCGGATCATGGACCACTTCAGCCCCCCTCTTGGGCTTGGATTAGGACATCGGAGGAGCTCTTCAGGACGGATCGGTGAACCTGGTATGGTGAAGATAAGGTAGGAAGATCTTCAGGGGCTTAGTGTTAGGTTTATTTAAGGGGGGTTTGGGTTAGATTAGGGGTATGTGGGTGGTGGGTTGTAATGTTGGGGGGGGTATTGTATGTTTTTTTTACAGGCAAAAGAGCTGAACTTCTTGGGGCATGCCCCGCAAAGGGCCCTGTTCAGGGCTGGTAAGGTAAAAGAGCTTTGAACTTAAGTAATTTAGAATAGGGTAGGGCATTTTTTTATTTTGGGGGTCTTTGTTATTTTATTAGGGGGCTTAGAGTAGGTGTAATTAGTTTAAAATTGTTGTAATATTTTTCTTATGTTTGTAGATATTTTTTTATTTTTTGTAACTTAGTTATTTTTTATTTTTTTGTACTTTAGTTAGTTTATTTCATTGCAGTTATTTGTAGATATTGTATTTAATTAATTTATTGATAGTGTAGTGTTAGGTTTAATTGTAGGTAATTGTAGGTATTTTATTTAATTAATTTAATGATAGTATAGTGTTAGGTTTAATTGTAACTTAGGTTAGGATTTATTTTACAGGTAATGTTGTAATTATTTTAACTAGGTAACTATTAAATAGTTCTTAACTATTTAATAGCTATTGTACCTGGTTAAAATAAATACAAAGTTACCTGTAAAATAAATATAAATCCTAAAATAGCTATAATATAATTATTATTTATATTGTAGCTATATTAGGATTTATTTTACAGGTAAGTATTTAGCTTTAAATAGGAATAATTTATTTAATAAGAGTTAATTAATTTCGTTAGATTTAAATTATATTTAAGTTAGGGGGGTGTTAGTGTTAGGGTTAGACTTAGCTTTAGGGGTTAATACATTTATTAGAATAGCGGTGAGCTCCGGTCGGCAGATTAGGGGTTAATAATTGAAGTTAGGTGTCGGCGATGTTAGGGAGGGCAGATTAGGGGTTAATACTATTTATTATAGGGTTAGTGAGGCGGATTAGGGGTTAATAACTTTATTATGATAGCGGTGCGGTCCGGTCGGCAGATTAGGGGTTAATAAGTGTAGGCAGGTGGAGGCGACGTTGTGGGGGGCAGATTAGGGGTTAATAAATATAATATAGGGGTCGGCGGTGTTAGGGGCAGCAGATTAGGGGTACATAAGGATAATGTAAGTAGCGGCGGTTTACGGAGCGGCAGATTAGGGGTTAAAAATAATATGCAGGGGTCAGCGATAGCGGGGGCGGCAGATTAGGGGTTAATAAGTGTAAGGCTAGGGGTGTTTAGACTCGGGGTACATGTTAGGGTGTTAGGTGCAGATGTAGGAAGTGTTTCCGCATAGCAAACAATGGGGCTGCGTTAGGAGCTGAACTCGGCTTTTTTGCAGGTGTTAGGTTTTTTTTCAGCTCAAACAGCCCCATTGTTTCCTATGAGGGAATCGTGCACGAGCACGTTTTTGAGGCTGACCGCGTCCGTAAGCAACTCTGGTATCGAGAGTTGAAGCTGCGTTAAATATGCTCTACGCTTTTTTTTTGGAGCCTAACGCAGCCTTTATGTGGACTCTCAATGCCAGAGTTATTTTTATGGTGCGGCCAGAAAAAAGCCGGCGTTAGCTACGCGGGTCCTTACCGACAAAACTCTAAATCTAGCCGTAAGTGTTTTTGCATTGTCTTTTTATTATGCATTTATTGAGTATGCTATTCTATTGTGTTACGTGGTCCTTTAAACAATATTTAAGCTATAACTATTTCAGATGCCATTGTCCATTTAAGAGTATTATTTGTTTATTAGTTTTATTTTTTATTTTTTCATATAGTTTGACATGAAGGAAAAATCCACACTTCTAGGAAATAAAAAAGATTATTGGGACTATTTCTGTGACTGTCTTGCTAAAGTAAAAGGAGCAAATGATGGAATACGTTTTGTTAAGTCTATATCAGAGGTAAGTAGAACAGCTGTCATGAAAAGTAAAGTAAACTGATTAAATATTACAAACGAAGAGCAAAAATGTCTTAATATAAGTGCAAAATCCATGCTGCTTCCATTTTTGCAGTCAAATTTCAAGTAGAGGGTTCCATGAAAATATGGTTAGATACATTTGTTGTGGAGGAACTTGAGTGTTCTGTAGCTCAACACTATTAAACACCTTTGGGATGAATTTGAAAGGCAATGGTAATCCAGACCTTCTCATTCAATATCAATGCCTGACCTTACAAGTGCTCTATTGGCTGAATAGGCACAAATTCCAACATGCACACTCCATATCTTATAAATAGCCTTCCCAAAAGAGTTGTAGCTTTTACAGACGATACTATGGGGGCCAACTCTTATATTAATGCTTGTAGTTTTTGAATGGGAAGTCTAGCAAGCTTATATAGGTGTGATGGTCAGTGATAATTTCATTAAAAGCTTTTCTTTCCTAAGATATGGTGAGTCCACGACATCATCAGTTACTGCTGGGAATGTCACTCCTGGCCAGCAGGAGGAGGCAAAGAGCACCACAGCAAAGCTGTTAAGTGTCACTCCCCTACCCATAATCCCCAGTCATTCTCTTTGCCTCTGTTAATGGAGGAGGTGAAGTTCTGGTGTCTGAAGAAAATTGGATTTCTTTTGCTACAAGCAAGTTTTTTGGGTCTAGCTGTACTCCACGTTAGTCTCTTCAGTAGTGCAGTGGAACTTATGAGGTGGGCCTCACTGCGTTTTCCTAACATTTTGCTGCCCTAGTTTAGAAAGCCAGAGTAGGCTTACTCTGTTCTTTCTTCTTTCCACAGGTCTCTGTAAGGAGTAGAATCCTTTCATACCCTGTGAGCTGTCCTCCTGCCAGACAGCTGAAAGCGCAGGTAAGTGCCTTATGTCTTCTGGGACTAGGAGGTTGGCACTGAAGGGGTTATGGAAAAAACTCTAACATCTGCACTGGTTTTTATGGGACACACAAATCCTTAATGGAGGATTGGTTTGGCAGTGAACAGGCACTTTATTGTATGTGACTGGGGAGACTTAAGGGGTTAACCACTTCCATGGTCAGGAAGGTGTTAACCCTCCTTGGTGGCTGAAACGTTTAGGATCATTATCTTTAATTATATTTTTCAGGGGGTACGTTTTTTCTCTCCGTGTCAAAAACAGGTCCAATCTTGTTTTCCATTTTGTCCATCTTTGTCTGCCCTGAAGCGCGCATAATAATTGTTGCGCAGCTTCTTGTTGCGGACACATGTCCTTCCGATTCCGCTTCAGTCTGTCTGAGCGGTGGAAGAGGCTGGAAGCAACTGTAAGACCGGTGTCGTCCTCCTTGTTGAGAATATCAGAGGGGGCAGGTAGGCACCTCAGTGCAAGCTGAGGTGTAGAGGCGCATTTTTAGAGCGTTTTTAAGGTGACATTTATTGATTATCTACCACAAGCAGGTGGTATTGGGGACTTTTCCTCTAAGCTGAGGGCGCGGGTTACCTGTGTAAAGAGTTTTACCGCTTTGCTGATTTCTTAAAGAGACAGTTTTGCAAAAAAAAGATTGTTTATTTTTTTTTACATCTCCTTTACTAAACATGGAAGAGGAATCTGTTCCCATGAACATGTGTCTACTATGCTTAGATAATCAACTTTTACCTCCCTTGCAATTTTGTTCCTCATGCATAGAGAGGACTCTAAAGCATGAAGATTTGTTTCTTTGTTTCTGAGCCAACCGTCTCTTAGGATGAGGCTGTTCAGGCAATGTCACAGTCTTCTCCTCAAATGTCCCAAGCCTTAATGGCATCACATGAAGTGCCCTGCAGTTCCTCTCAATCTCCTGGAGGAGTTTATTTTCCTGCAGAAATTGCTTCCCAGGTATCTTCAGCAGTATCTGAGGCCTTATCTGCCATTCCGTTACTAAGTGGAAAACGCAAGAGGATCAGATGTTAAGGTTTCTGCTCCTATCTCTGCTACTCAGATAGCCCTCTCTCATAAGTTAGATGAGGAGGATACGTCAGTAGCTTCTGAGGGTGAAATCTCAGATTTTGAAAATATAATTCCTTCATCTAATGCTGAAGTAGTATCCTTCAGATTTAAATGGATAGGAAACCAAAAAAAAAACTATTCAGATTTACAAACATCTCAAACTATACTTATAATTCACAAATAACATCGTTAACCAATTTATTTTGGTTTACCTGTAATTGTACATGGAAATTTTGTTTTGTGCCAAACCCCTCCGGATCCTCATTATGCATATCAAATTGGAGTGTTCTACCTAGGTAGAACAATAATGGCGGCCCCCATGCGCGGTATACTGAACCCACGCATGGGCAAAACTGATTGTCAGGTGTTCTGTCGAAATATGCGACCGCATTTCTGAGCGCACAACCGACGGGTTGCAGAATCTGACAGAACACACTGCTTGTCAGATTTTGCTGCTTTCACAGAAGCGCCGTTGTTCCACAGCTTTTCTTCTGATTTCAATGTAACTGAAAGGGTCTTAGCGCAGAGCAAATTTTACAAAGCCAAAAAGTCTCACTTGGAATTATGCTATTTTAAGCCTGCTTGAACAATAAGAGATGCAGTATCACAAGGAAAATGTAATATAATGAATCACAATTTAATAGATCATAAAGCAATCACTTGAATTGGATATCATAGCTAGAAAAATCAATACAATCACGCTAAAAAAATCATAAATAGTGGTTATTGTATTGTGTCATTATGTGGAAAGAAAGTCACTTGTAAGTCCCAGATCGTGTATATAGCCACACAAAATCAAAGGTTCAACTTGAGACTCTAGGAGCAAATAAACAGAGAAACCCATTACAGGTGGCAGTGATAATTTTAAAGGTAACTCTTGTTACTTACATCGTAACTTAGTGCTCCGATATCAACCGCAAAGTTGGAATGGTTCCAGCACTGCCCTTCTCGTAGGCTGCTTTTTTTTTTTAAGATTTTTATTGAGGTTCTTAGTCATACAAAGTAAAGAAAAGGACATTGTATACAAAATATCCAAATGTAGTTACACAAGTATGGTCAGGTATATAAGGAAGAGTCATGACATTTTATATGAAACCTCAGATTTTTTCCTTTTTAGATATACCTTCAATTGGCTACAAATGGGGCCACTCTTTGACCCCTGACAACTTGTGAAATAGTTATTAGAAGGTAGAAAACATATATATGAAGGATTTAGGGTAGGGTAAATATTTGTATGTATAGAAGCAGAGTTATATTCTTAAGGGACTTAACACAATATAGCCCTTGAAGTGAGATAGTACTCCTTACGTCGCCAAGTCCCTCAAAGAAACAAACAAAACATAGAAAATTAGGTAATTGCTTCTGTAAGACATCTGTACGGATTATAATTGTTTAGGGATAGTGGTCTAAGGATATAATTTCCTTTGTTTACAAAGTAAACTGTTGTGGAGTGGGGGGTCAATCTAGTGTAAAATGGCTGGTAAACCTGGGGGATAAAGAGGTAGCTCAATATATCAAGCTCCTAAACACACACAGTTACGTGAAGTCTGTTGTATAGATCTAATTTTAACTAATCCTTGACTCCCCTCTAGAGGTGAAGATTGGAATCTACATTTTTTTTTTTTTTTTATTTTTTTTTTTATTTATGAATTTTTATTGAAGACCAAAAAGAAACATACAGGTAATCTGACATGAAACGACAAAATTGCACATGTAATATGTTCCAGAACAATGGGGTGACATATAACACAATATTGTAGACAGCACTCAAAGTAATACCTGTAGAATAGAGTAAACACATTTCAAATGATAATCCTCAGTTTTCCAACCTCCATGTGAAAGGGAAGGCCCCTTTAGGACCTTCATCAAATCTACTATAAACAACATATTAGAAGGGATGTAATGGGGGAAGGGGTAATATAAAACAAAAAAAGCATAAGAACTATTAAATATAGGAGGATCAGTTGGCTTGAGAGTATATAGGGGGACAACTGTTCTTTGATCAATAGCTCATGACTGGTATGTGTGTCAACTCATGTAAGGTATATGGGCTTTAAACTTTTAGCAACAAGATAATCTAGAATAAAATCATCCATAATATCTCTTATCTTTCATATATCATCAATAGTATAAACCATCCATCCAGTTTGACTTTTGAACCATGAATATAACTCAAGATCTCAGACCATCCAGAATGATTGCTATATATACTTGCTTCATAAGTGTAACACTAGGTTCAAAATTTAAAGGGAAAGGGTCGTTAGAATCTGTGTTCTATGTTTATTAAATAAACAAAAATTTAGGGAGGGCGAAGCTAGCAGTAGGGGAAATAAAATTGCAGGAGGAAAAAAAGTAATGAAACTAAATAGAGATTAATGTGCTAAGGTTTTCTCTAAACTCCTGAGAGAGAAATGTGAAGTTTATCTTTTATTTTTTTCTCTATATAAGCACGTAGGGCAGACTACTAGATGGAGTATGGTTCAATATTCCACATACAATGACTAGAATCTATTCCACTGTGATGTAAGATAAGAACCGCAAATTATTTACTATCAGGGGACTATAGCTAATTTTAACCAACATATTTATGTATATTTTGCATCCTATCACATCAAGACGTAAGTCCAGATCACCATGGGGACTGTTAGGGTTATCTTAGTGGTTAATATATATGAGAATATAGCCTAAGGTAGGTTAGGAAACTGCACGCTATAGAGATTCTTCTCTCTAGATCAATATAAACTCTGGACTGCGATATCCCGGCCGCTGACAACGCAGTAGTAATATCATTTCCATAGATGATCTCAATTTATATACTAAATAAAGATCCTGCCTGTCCCACCTTAAACACTTAAATTCTCTTTTTCTGGTGTAGTGGTAGTATACAAGTAGACAAGATGTTTAAGATATTTTAAGTGAACTATGAGCCCTAAACTTAGCTAATCATAAATAATTATAGCTGCAAAGGCAAGCCAAATGGTCCTCCCCAAACAATAAAAATACATAACAATTTAACTATATACTCCTGAAGAGAACATAAAGCAATAGACATGGGTTACAGTAAAACATTGACACTTAGCATTGTTCTATAAGATCTAGAGGCAAATGTGCATTAACATTGGACTATACTATAGCTGGATATGTAAGTCAAGGATCATATTAGACATAAAACTATAAGAAAGGCATCCATATATTTATCTATACCTCAATAATATAATATAGGCAAGCATAGATAGACTTTGTGCAGAGTCCACTATCAGTTGCATATAGAATTACTTAGCCCAGTCCAAGTCTGGGAATTATGCATAAGTTATACAGGACATGCAACCAGACTAATATTTCAGAGAAACAGTACAAATAACACACCTATAATGATATTAAGTGCCTTACAAAAGAAAAAATAAAGAGATTGAGTATAAGACATACTATACTGTATGCCACATGCTGGTTCAAGATACCTGGAAAGTATTTCTGAGGTTCCCAGCAGTGACTCGAGCTTACACCTACAAAGTATGTGTATGGGTAGTAGGTCCAGAATCTCAAAACTAGGATTCCAAGAGTGGATAAGATTAGAAGTGAATTAGACTGCAGAATCATGCGAGTGTGCTGTATAGATCAAGCTGAAACTGAGACTTGACTCCCCTCTGGAGGTGGAATATAGTAACTACATTTTCCAGCCAAATCATTTTATTTTCCATCTATGTTCTACCGGAATCATTTTACCCAACTCTGCTGTAGCTGCTCCTATGAACATTGTATTGTATGGCTATGAGTGGACATTAGAATAATAACTGCTATAGTGTATGTGAGTATCCTGAAAAGATAATCATTGATACCAGCGAGTGTTATTTCATTACTAACATCTCCTAATAAGATAGAGCTAAAGACAAAGTCTTGAACATTTAAAAAAAACAAAACAACAATCAATGGCACCTGCACATCATGAAGAAAAATTTGAACTGCAAAAGAGCCGGTGAACATATGTCTGTAAACAAGTTTTACATAAAGACACCCTGCAAACACACTTATAAAAAACGACCCACAGGTTGTCAGCTCAGTTGTTTGGAAATATCGCCATATGTGGTAGAGGAAAGAGTCCCAAAAGCAGCAATGCTAGCTCAATTCAGTTTACAGGCTTATAAAAGCATGATGAAACGGCAGTTATACCCTAGAGTGTTCTATTACAGTATGATTCCGCATCATGTCCACTGTTAGTATCCGACTGCTTTGCAGAACCCACTCCATCTTAGACTTCTAGTTTCATGAGCCGCAACAAAATTATATGTGATTTAGCTTATTCTCCCGTAGAGCTTCAAATCAAACAGCCTGGGTAGCAAAAAAAACAAACAAATGTAGTCTATAGTCAATGCAAAGTCCCGTGTAAAGGAGAGAAAAAATAAAGAAGTTCTCTTCTGACAAACCCCACTACCACCATCCACATAACAGAACAGAACTGGGGGCCCAATTTTTTTCTAACCGATGCCTTGTTTCATCAAGCCTAGCAGATCCGCAGCGATTTCACTGCAGCTAGCTTTAGAGGAGAAGTAGGTGATCGTTGGTCCCTGGGGCTGATTTACTAAGCTGAGTCTAGCAGTAGTAGAAGAAAGGAACTTCATAAAGGAGTGTTTTGCATCTCCTGTGTAGCTAACATGTCGCCACAGTTCCCTTTCACCTCCGATAGAAGTATAAAAGGTGGATGCCAATTTTATAGAAATCCGCAAAACATACCCCACATCTGATTCATTCTTCTCCTTCTCGTCTTCAGGATTACAGGCAAGATAGTGTAATGTTTTATCGCTGTTGTGAGCTGGATCGTCCGCTTGATAGAGGGGGCCAATATGGCCTTTCATGCTCTGGAAAGTGAATGCGGCTGCATTGTCACTTTGATGCGTAGTAGACTCGGGGCTTCTGCAGCAAAGTGCTGTGTGTAGGCCATCAGCTTTGCTTGCCACTGTGTCTGCACAGATCTCATGTAACACCCGTGTTAGGCTATAGAAATGATCTTCCAGGAGTTGCGCCATCACGGATTCCCAGGCCTCTAAAGTTTCCATCGTGGTTCTATCTTGGTCAAAGTCGCTAGACCATGCACATCCGTTCGAACTCTTACAATCTCTGGAGACACACCTAAGTGCAATAAGTTTCCACTTTTACCATATGTGGGATGTTTATGAATGTATAAATCCTCTGTTTTATCAACATAGCGCTAGGAGCTCTTCACAATCATGTCCTGTTCCTTAGGCAGCTAGCTCCGCCCCCCTGGAACCTACATTTTATCACCAGATAAATATTTTGTAATCCACATTCTGCGACCTAAGAAATTTGAAGAAATATCTCAGACAGATTTGGGGAAAATTCTTATTACAGACTATCAAGCATAGGGTAGGATATGCAATCTCTGCCTTACATTTTTACAACTATATTCTGGTAGAATAAAGCATACTGATATATATATTTTCACTAAGCAGCGTTAATAGATCGTGTTGCAAATATAAACTGACTTTCTATATATCAATATACCATTATGATCTCAGAAGCATGGTTGAATACTGTCACTTTCAATTACTGCAAAACAGCTAATTATTAACGTCAATTCAGTAACAGGTCTTATTACTTGAGTGTGGGCCCTATACCTAAGCAGCGTGCCGTACAATGCATAGGTAGCGATTAACAGAAAACTTCTAATATACTGGTAATGGCTAAAGTTATGTAACCCAGGGCTGAGTGGCTGACCACAAACAGTATATATTATTAGAACAGTAAAAAGGCAATAACTAAAAAAGAATAGCCGTAATATTAACATTATCTCTACTTAGTGTCTTATATATATGAACTTGGAGACACTGTTACATAACTCAATAGTGGTAATAGAAACATGTAACAAACTGAATAGAGAGTATAACATCCAAAACTTAAACTATATCAAGATCTTGTATTCGTGGTAGGTAGAGTTATTAAAGTCAACCTATTCCAAGTTTGTAAGCTGGAAAACTGTTGGTAATCTCTTTCCTGACTAACTGCCAAAGAGACTGTGCAGCATGTGCAGTCAAAATGTTAGGGCTCTTCTCGTCCACCTTCTCCCTTAGATAGAAGAGTAATGATGTCTCTTTCCTGACTAACTGTGAATATGCGGTCAAAGTGTTAGGGCTCTTCACCTCTAAATTTCCCCACATATTAAAGGGTAGTGATCCGATCCATGAATTGTCTCTCTTGTTGGCTAGATTGCAAGTTTGGTGAGCTATAGTAATTGTAGCCTGGTCTGGGGGATTGGCCGCATCCTGCAAGGACCGGGCTTGTCCGATATAGTTGAAGTGTTGCTCACTACCTTCCCTCTGGCTGCCTGTGGGTAAGGATACTGCAGAATTGAGAGTCAGAGGCGTAAGGGTCCTTGCCCTCCTAGCTGTATATGACACGAGCCAGCTGTCAAAGTCCCTGAGCAGCGTCACCTTAAAGTCCAAAAAGAGGGCCTGTATGGTCTTTAGACTGTCCTCCATAGTGAGTAGTATGGGAGTAAGCAAGCTGGAGTTACGCAGCTTAAAGTACCTGTGATATGTATTAGGCTCTCCACCTTAGATGTCGCAGCTTTATTTAGGGACAAGTGCCGATCATACTTCGGTTGACTGGTATCTCCGGTCTGAGTTTGTAGGGTAATCTGTAGTTTCGTCTCTGCGTTGATGGATTATCGTGTGGATGGGAAGATGGCCGTTTACACGCAGTCTGTGTATCAGTTTATCCAAAGAGTCTCGAGTATCTCCTTTGCAGCGTATTTGTCTGAGCTCAAAAGTAGTCGCTGGTAGTCTCAAAAGTTGGTAGGATTTCTGGAGTGAATTTTAGCTGAATCTGATGGTCGAAAAAGTAGGTTGTATGTACAATTTCAGCGGAGCTGAAGTAATGTACGACCGATCAGCTTCTGAGTTCGCTCCGCCCCCCTCATAGGTTGCTTTTTAGTCAATCACCACTTGTACCGTTAAAAATACTTTTTCGGGGGCGGTGCCTAGCTGAGCTCAAAGATGGAGGTGTAGTGGGACAGCTCCGTGTGACTTTGAGCAATAAAACCATGGATTACTATCCACAGTGAAGAAAAAACGCCACCAGTCTGAGGAGATTTCCACACTTGCAGCCTACAAAGCAGCGGTAACGCTAAAATATAACCTGAGGACCCACAGTAGCTATGTGAGGGGACGGAGGCATTGAGGCCTAGACCGCGGCACGCAGCACACCACAGTGAGACACATTAAGTAGAGAGGCGTTTACACTCACAGTGGAGAAGCATCCACTCCAGCACTCCCGACTGCCTCTCTTACCTGATCGCAAAACTGCAGACAGCTTTGGGAGATCCGGATAGAGAAACGACTCTTAGACAAGCCGGAGTAGGAATCAGTCCGCCATTGCCACGTGGGTGAGTTGAAACGGAACTACCCTCCACACCGGAGCGGCCATGATACCTCCGGTAATGCTATAATATAAATGCTCACGGCTGGGGGCTGAAAGTTGTCCTAAAATACAGATGCATAGTGTCTAAAGCCCAAGCTACATTAACCAGGGAATGTAAGCCCTAGCACATATACACTGAGGGCGACGTTTACACATAGAATAAAGGTGTCTGCAGTGAGTGGGGCAAATGCTTCTCCTGGGCCATGTAATATAGCAGCAAAAAGGACCGTATAGCACCATACCATTTTCTAACCCTCAGGGGATGATTTTATTTAAATAAATATTAACAGGCATGGTTTAATACGCTTGCAGATCCACCCTAAGACACTCCTGCCAAGACAGGACACAACAGTACAAACAAAAAGCAAACAACAGAAACGAACTTTACAATACTGTATAATACATAAAGCCCAAAGCGGCAAGTGATCTTTTACACAACCCTAAGTTGATACCACACCTAAATCAAGGGTTTACGCTAAAGTTGCAGCACCACATTAAAAGCATGTCTCAGAGAAGAGCCAATAAACCAGACAAGACTTCCAGATCTGTCCCTATGGATTCTTTTTTTAAATCTGCAAAAACAAATAAAATGCCAGACAACATGGAGACAGATAATGAGGATGAAATTGAATCTGACCAGAATACCACAATCCTGACAGACCAGATTCCAGCTACAAGAGCAGACCTACAGGCACTGGTGTCAAAGCAAGATTTAGATACAAATTTTGAAACATTATGGAGCAAGATTGACAGCCTCCACACCTCAGTGACCGCCAGTCTTAAGGAAATCAAAAATGATATCACAGAGATAGGCAGTCGGGTTGACACGCTGGAAACAAACCGGAGTCCATATCAAACAAGGACCTCAACACATATCTACATCAACTGTTTGGTGCTATAACAGGTGACAACTCGGAAGAATTATACCAAATAGAGAGGGCTCACAGGGCTCTCAGAGCCAGACCTAAAGATGACATGCCCCCCCGAGACGTCATAGTCCGCATGTTGAGGTTTCCTGAGAAAGAAAGAATTATGCAAGCATCACGCCAAAACCCCACATTCAAGTTCCAAGGTAATGTAGTGCAACTCTACCAGGACTTATGCATCCGCACACTGCAAAGACGCATTACGTTTAGACCTCTTACATCCATTCTACGGAAAAACCAAGTGCCATATCGATGGGGATTCCCCTTTGCTCTGTTAATAATGAAAGACGGAAAACCAATTACGATCAGAAACATGGAGGATGTACCATCGGCATGCAGAAACCTAGGATTGGAAATCCCAGACTTCCCATCAGACACTCCTCAAACAAAAGAGCCGGACCCTACTACTTTGAAAAGCTCTTCATCAAAGGGCAAGTGGTCGAAGATCACTAAAGGCAGAAACTCAAAAACATGAATGGACACCCTGGGCTCTACATTCCAAAACATAGACTTGTCACCCAATTGCAATCTCAAATTGCCTAATGAGACAGGTAATGGTTGAGCTTAGCACTTCACCAACCACTCAGGTGAAAATGGCAAGTTATACAAGCTTGCGAAGAAGAGACTTTAAGGTCAAGTGCACTCATATCCTTTTTACTCTTTGTTCAGTTGTTGGAATCCTACTGAGATCTTGAGTCATAAAAGTGTAAGATATGCCTTAATATGTTTTTTAACAGGTGATGCAATTTCCTACAAATGTGGATAGATAAAAGATTTATGTTTACCAGAATATCTCGCCAGCACACTCTCCCCTTGCCTCCCTACCTGTTTTCTCATCACTCTTTTCTTTTTCCTCTTATCTACCTCCCCCTGTTACTCGGCAATTACTTGCCGCTACCTTCCCTCCTCCTATTCTGTCCCACACCTTACTAGTATTTTCCTGTTCAAATAGTTCAGTTTATTTACTTGCAAATGTTTACTGTATTTAAAGTGTTTTTTTTATAGTGTATCACCTTGTACATCACAAACAAAGGTTTTTAATAGGTCATACATTAAGCTTTCACCAGATGAGTCCCATCTTTAGAGGATCAGATGACGTCTACTATACCTACATTAAGAAAAAGACATATAGCAAGATCTCCATGGCACCTTTTTACAGGGTTTGGGTAAAGCAGGAACTCCGGACGACTACCTCACACCACCATAAACAATTGGGTAACACAGGACTTAATAATGACAATTCCCAACATTAATCTTATCTCACACAATGTGAGAGGACTACACTCGAATATAAAAAGATGCACAGCCCTGACCCAATATAAACACCTACATGCCAACATGATTTTTCTCCAAGAAACCCACTTCACAAAATCATCAGTTCCCAAATACTGGACACGAGACTACACCCAACATTACCATGCAACATTAACCTAAAAAAAAGAGGTGTATCTATCTTGTTACACCGGTCGCTGTCATTCACTCATGGGGAGACAATAGCAGACAAAGAGGGGAGGTATATTCTAGTTCAAGGCCAACTACAAGGGGTGGATGTAGTGCTATGCAATATCTATGCCCCAAACGAAAAACAAAATAATTTCTTTAAGATGATATCCCATCTGTTGACTGACTGGTCGAGGATGCGTGTTATCTTAGCAGGGGACTTCAACTTAGACCTACAGAATTTAGCCTACAGACACTCTAATAACTTATCCAAGAAAAACTTGCATTTGAGATCCATGGCAATAACCACCATGGAGAATCTGAGTCCACATTCTTTGATTGATACTTGGAAAACATTATATGGCATAACTAATGATACCACATATTATTCTGCAGCCCACAAAATATATTCCAAGTTAGATTACATTTTTATAAGCCAACTACTACAACCAGTCCTCCACTCAGCTAGTGTCCACACATGTGTATGGTCGGACCACTCCATTTCACAAATTCAGCTAGGGAACCTGGGAGATCCTAAAAGACTACAGTCCTGGACCTACGACCCCTCATGCCTACAAAACCCACAAACTAAAACAAACCTCATGAAGGCGTTAGGAGAATATTGGAATATTAATTTAAATTCTACATCTAACCCTATATCAGTGTGGGCGGCTCATAAGTCAGTAGTTAGGGGTTTGCTAATTAAAGAAAAAACAACATATAAAAAAAGTATTAAAACCCATATGTCCCAGCTGAACGCTGAGATAGAGGAGCTGGAACACCTACACAAATTAACCTTATCCAATACCACCCTTCACTCCCTACAGCTTAAGAGACAAGCGTTAGCAAAATACCTAAACGACAATTCTGTCAAAATGGTGCATAAACTAAAAACAAATTATTTCCTATATGCGAACAAGCCAGATAAATACCTGGCCAATAAAATTAGAGACTCACACCAGGCTTCCTCGATCCCGTTACTATTTAACACAGAAGGTATCCCAACATCCCATCCGCAAGAGATAGTAGACACCTTTGCAAAATACTACGGACAGTTATACGATGGCAAAAAAGTCTCCCACTCTGACACTACTAACGATTTATGTAGGAACTTTCTAGAAAAGGCAAAACTAGGGAAAATAACAGAGACAGATAGGGATTTACTGAACGCTAAAATAACCCAGGAAGAAATACTGGCGGTTTTAAAGGATCTTAAGCCAGGGAAAGCACCGGGCCCAGATGGCTTCCCAGGTGAATACTACAAATTATTTAAATCAACCCTAGTACCCCATCTAGTAAAATTTGCAAACCATATTATGGAAGGCCATGATATCCCATTAGAACTGCTTCAAGCCAAAATAATTGTATTACCAAAACCTGGGAAAAACCCCAAAGTCTGCTCTAGCTACAGATCCATATCCCTTATAAATCAAGACATAAAAATAGTGACAAAGCTACTGGCCAACAGGCTAAAACAGATAATCCTGATGGTAGTACACCCAGATCAGGTGGGTTTCATTGTGGGAAGGGAAGCTCCCGATAATATACGGAGAATGACAGCGATAGTAGACCACTTAACGGAAAAAAGAGTGCCTTCTCTGCTCCTATCTCTGGACGCGGAGAAGGCATTCGATAGGGTGGATTGGCAATATATGTGGACTGTGTTGGAAGAGATGGGAATTAAAGTCCCCTTCCTCAAAGCTATTAAAAATGTCTACTCTAACCCCACTGCAAGAGTTAGGGCGATAGGCCTCCAATCCACACTGATCAATATTAAAAATGGAACCAGACAAGTTTGCCCGCTCTCACCGCTTCTGTTTGCCATGTGCATTGAACCACTAGCAGCAGTCATTAGAAATAATGAGGATATCACGGGAATACAGATTGGAAAATTTCCCCACAAAATAACATTATTCGCAGATGACGTCCTGTTGACACTGACCAGGCCCTTACTAACACTACCCAACCTCTACAATGCCATAGGCGAATTCTCCACCATCTCGGGATACAAATTAAATTTAGACAAGTGTGAATCCCTACCCATAAACTTACCAGGCCATACAATCAAACTTATCGAAGCCAACTTTGAATTTAGATGGGTTAAAAAAAAGTATAAAATACTTGGGAATTAATTTAACTCCCCAATCCGAAGACTTATATAAACATAACTTTGTTCCATTATTCAAACAGATCCGCACTGATTTAAACAGGTGGCAGTCATATAATTTTTCATGGTATGGCAGGCTAACTTCCATTAAAATGAATGTATTACCAAGAATCCTATATCTATTTAGAGTTCTCCCAATTAAGGTAAACAAACAGGATATAGACTCCCTACAAGCTGCCCTACACAGTTTTCTACGGGATAGAAAACAAGCGAGAATCTCATCTCAACTATTAACGCGACACAGACGGTTGGGAGGGGTAGGGTTGCCTAACCTTTTCGATTACTACAAAGCTTCTCGACTGGCTCAAACATCTCTGTGTGGAAGGAGAGATAAACATATACTTTGGCCAATCCTAGAGGCAGAGATAGGAAGTCTTAACTCCCCGGAAGATATTATATGGAATTGGGGGGGGGAGGGAGAGAGATCAAAACAATGCAGCGCAATTACCAGATTATCGGCCAGTGAGTGGCAAGCAATAAGCGGGACATTCTCCCCAAAAACTCGCTACAAAAACCCTTAAGATACCTAGTAATAGATGAATACAGACCATCTATCAACAAATGGGAAAACAAGGGACTTTATAGAGTCGCAGATATTATCAATAAAGGGACACCCATCACATACTCTCTATTAAGCCAATAACTAGACCCGATCCCCCTACACTGGTTCCAATATCTACAGATTACCTCAGCAGCCCGCGCATACCTAGCTAATTATACTCCCCAAGTTTCCACAACACTAGAAAGATTAAGCAGCACACCTATTAGACCCAAACACGCAATCTCACAGTTATATTTAGACCTACAAAAGATTAAAACCAAAACCAAACCCACCCCAATGCTCAAATGGGAGGAGGAGGTGGGTGTAGTGTGGGGTCAGGAAGAGTGGGAGAAGATGCTTTTTGAATCAAGCAAAAATTTGCTAAGCGCGGATCTTAGAGAAAACATCATAAAAACCTCTTTCAGATGTTACCTAACACCAACACGGACAGCACATTCAACTAAATCAGGGTCTAATCTTTGCTATAGAGGATGTAAAGAAATAGGGTCATACCTGCACATGTGGTGGGAATTCCCCAGGGTCAGGGAACTGTGGATTAGACTTTCAGAGTTCCTGAGTGAACTCCTAGATGAACACATTACCCTTGAAGCCCCACACGCACTGCTACACGTCAATCTAACTAGGTTTAATAAACACATAAATGCATTCATTAGAATAGTGTGTACTAGAACTAGCATTGCGAAATACTGGAAAACAGGAACTCCCACATGGACTGAAATCATAGCTAAGATCAGACAGACATACTCCTTGTATGAAACAGCTGCACACATACAAAACACTTCAGATTCTTTCCAAAAGATTTGGTATTACTGGATACTAGGTGGAGAGGGGGGGGGGGACATTCCAGACTCGAACTTCACATAGTAGAGGTTTCCAAGATAAAGCAAGACTGGATAGGGAACCGAGACACGAAAGTATGGGGATACAAGACCCTAGCAGACACCCCTACAGTTGGGAACCATGGAGTAGCTGATATTACTATACACTAAAAGAGGTATACATTTGAATTGGTGATGTACACTGTTATTTTTTTTTTCTGTTGAGTTACCTATTATGTATATACAGTGGTCTACAAGGGACGTAGAGGGAATTCTAGTCCCCCCCCCTTTTTTGTTTTCTATGGAGACCTTTTTTAGCCACTTTCCACCCTCAGAGTCAACATAATGGAAGGGTATGCAAGACTTTTTTTTGCTTGTTTTCAATACAAAACATGTTCAAGATTCCCCTTCTCATTAAGACTGAAATCTTCTCACAGCATATCCAACCTGTGTGATATTACAAAACTGTCATTGGTTATCTATCACTGGACATTGAGTCATATGCGCCTGGAAATCTCTAACCACTGCCTATAGCAATCAAGTTGGGTTTTCGAACTCTATTAATACAATGTTTCACAGGATATCGCTATTAGCTACAAATCTTCGTAACTCAGAACTCACCTGAGCACTTGAAGGGGGTAATATCTGGAGGGGGCGGTACTATGTTGCTTTGATTGTGGTCCATTGTAATTTTGCATTCTTTCTAAAAGTTTAATAAAAAAATGAATTATTCTAAAAATACTTTTTCGCCTCACAGGAATCCTGATGATTGCCTGTTTGTAATCCTATACGCCCCAGTAAGTGCTTAAAAAATCTTTGCTGCAAATCACTTGTTGTTACAGAAGCATTAGTTATTTTGTTGTGAAGAGCTTATTTCCCAGCAGCAATGCCTGAACCAGCAAGCCAGCGCCTAAGAAGGGCTCCAAGAAAACCGTAACAAGTATCATTTCATAAAGAGTTAACTCTTTTTTTTCAGCTTTTAGAAACTATTGTCTAATTACACGTTTGCTGGCCTCAGCTCTAAGTTTAGTGATAACAAATCCCATTGTCTAATCACCTCTGGAGCCAGACTGCTAATTGATAAGATGAACTTGTAAACTTGTTATCTTAAGTACTGTAATCCTATTGTGGCCTGTCAAAGGACAGTGCTCTCTATCTAAATGTGTGATGGGGGATTTTGTGCTTCCCCCCCTCTCCCCCTGGGAGTGCCCTGTGTGCATGTAACCTTAATAAAAAGCAGGCTGGGCATCCCAGTCCTGAGTTCTTGTTTGACCCTCAATCGCAGCGTTGACTCGTTTTTGTGGGCAGAAGGGTATCCTAGCTGTACTGCAGCTAAGGGAGATTATTCTATATTTGCGAGACTCATATAGAATACTATGGAAAGCAGCTTCTCCCCTCTTTAGCAATAGGGATCCAGGCTACTAAGCGGTCCATCTCTCAGCGAGACTAAGGGTAACCATAACATTTGGCGGCAGCGGCGGGATTTTCCTGGATTTCCTAGGAGAGGTACAGAACGGATGGAGAGCGCTTACGAAAAATTGAAGCGTACAACCCTAAAGGATTTACTTGAAAGCAGAGGGGGGTACGCCAGCAACCGGCCGAGGAGAGAGCTGATCGCAGAATTGACCGAACTGGATCAGAGCTTCACAATGGCGGAAACACCGACCACGATTAGTGACGAAAAAACCAGGATTGTTCGGGAAAGGCTCTCATTATACGGGCCGAACCCCTCCATGGAATTGGTACAGCAGTTGATGGCGGAGGCGGACGAGGATATACGAGAGACTCGAGCCCACGAACTCAACCTAGCGAACGCACACCGCAATGCTGAAGCCCCGCAGGTAATCATCCCTGTCGAAAATGCTGGGAGGCCCAAGATACCCTATGCGGCATTTCGACCCTTCCTAGAGAGCGAGACAGGGATTGATGAATATTTGGCGGACTTCGAAAGGCAATGTGCCCTGCACCAGATTCCCAACAGAGAGTGGCCCACGATATTGTCTGGGAAACTATCCGGGCGAGCCCTGGAAGCCTTTCATACTCTGGGTGCTGAGGAAGTGACACAGTATGAGCTAGTTAAGGAGACACTGTTGCGACGGTACGCTGTAACTCCGGACACGTATCGCCGACAGTTTCGGGGCACGGAAAAGAAGCCTAACGATACCCATATGGAATGGGCGCACCGAATGCGGAGAGCGGCAAATCACTGGCTGAGCGGAAGTAAAGCGGTGACTGGGGAGGAAATTTTACAATTGTTTCTCTTAGAACATTTTTATAATGGCATGGAACAGCAAGGGAAGGAATGGCTGCGAGACAGGCGGCCTTCTACCTTAGAAGAAGCAGCCAAATTGGCCGATGAACATTATGACTCCCGTCTTCACGAACCCATGAACTACCGAGCTCCAGCACGGGTCGAACCCAGAGAGGTTTACCGTGCACCCCCTCGTGCTGAATTCCGAGCCCCGGTGCCCACAGGGCCCGTCCGACACTCAGGACCACCCAATAACAGCTCTGAGCGTCCCAGACCGACTTGCCACCGATGCAAGCAACCAGGGCATTTCATGGCTAGCTGCCCCCTTAATATGCACCAGACACCCAGGAATTACAATTACCCCTCTGGGTCCTATCGTCCGGCCCGGGCCCTCTGTGTTAACCAAGAGGCCCCTATGGAGGGATATGTGGGGCCGCTTCACGAGGCAGACCCTGTATATGCTGCCTCAGATAACCGCCAGCACCATCGGCAGAGGGTATGGCTCGAGGGGCGATCTACCGAGGGATTGCGAGACACAGGGGCTACTATCACGCTGGTACAGAGTCATTTGGTGCCAGAGCACAAGCGATCCGGACAGACTGTGGCCGTTAGAGTGGCGGGGGGGGATGTGTACAAAATTCCAACAGCTAAAGTGCATCTTGATTGGGGAGTGGGAAAGGGGGCTGTGAACGTGGGCCTAATGGATAATTTACCTGCCGAAGTACTACTGGGCAACGATTTGGGCCCCATGACTTCTGCCTATGCTCCAGTATGCAACAACGAGGCGGACCCAGTGACTACACGGGCCCAAGCCCGGACGGAGCGAGAGCTCTCACCAGTGCGGGAGACACAGGTAAGACCTACCCCGACCTTGCCTGACAGGTTAGGCCCCATACCCTGGGACACCCCAGATGCTTTCGAGGCAGAGTCTAAGACTGACCCGACCTTACAAAAGTACCGGGAACGAGCAGAGACCGGAGGGGGCGGGGCAGATAACGAAACATTCTTATGGGAAAAAGGGAAACTATACCGCTGGACAGAGAAAAGGGGACAGCGTAGGCGACAGCTGGTAGTGCCCCACAAATACCGTCAAGAAATCCTCAAAATAGGCCACGACATCCCCTTAGCAGGCCACCTAGCCGTTACCCGTACCCTACACCGCATTACTCACACGTTCTTTTGGCCAGGGGTGCACGCTGACGTTAGAACTTACTGTAACACCTGCGATGTGTGTCAACGAGTAGGAAGGCGAGGCGATCACCCTAAAGCCCAGCTAGTAAATATGCCCATTGTAGAGGAACCCTTCAGCCGGGTTGCTATTGACCTAGTGGGACCACTGGCTACCCCTAGTCCCTCCGGTAAGCGATACATTCTTACCGTAGTGGACTACGCTACCAGGTACCCAGAGGCTGTCGCCCTATCCAACATACAAGCGGATACGGTAGCGAATGCACTAGTACAGGTGTTCTCCCGGGTAGGATTTCCAAAAGAAATCCTATCCGACCGAGGCACCCAATTTACGCCTGAATTGACCCAACAACTCTGGCAGGTTTGCAAAATTAAGTCCCTCCTGAGCTCCCCCTACCACCCCCAGACGAACGGGCTGTGTGAGAGGTTCAATGGGACCCTCAAGCAAATGCTCAAGACGTTCACTCAGGAATACCGAGACTGGGAACGCTTCCTGCCGCACCTCCTATTTGCTTATCGGGAGGTGCCCCAGGAAACGACAGGGTTCTCTCCCTTCGAGTTTGTTACAAACTGCTGTTTGTAACTGGCCCTTTAAATGAAAAATTGCCCTGCTTCCCTGGATTTTGGAGAAGCCTATTTGCCAGCCTCCTTCCACATGACTATGGCCCCTGGAAGATTGTGCCCCTGAGGACATATTGACTTTTGTTGGGTGTGTGTGGCCCTTTAAGAACCATCTGGGGACATATTGTGACTTTGATGAACAATGCCCCTTTAAGACTATGTCCCCAGACCTGTGAAATTACTTGTCCCTGGCTTTCTCCCACTTGGTTCAGTTTCATTGTGTGCCATTAAGAGTTAAATTTTGTTCAGCTTCAAGAAACCTATTCTAAATACAAGTCTGCTGGGATTAGCTCTAATTAGGTTTAGTGATCAACTTTCCCATTGTCTAATCAGACTAGTATTGATAAGGTGGACTGCATTGTTTTATTGTGTGTAATGTTATCTGCTGAAGTAAATGTTGTGGCCTGTCAAAGGGAGTGTCTCTCTATCTAATATCAAATGTGTGATGGGGGATTTTATGCCTCCCCCTGAGAGTGTCCTGTTTGCATGTAACCTGAATAAAAGCAGGCTGTGTGCTCCAGCACATCAGACCTATGTTGACCCTCTAACTTGAAGCTTTGACTCATGTTTGTAGGATACAGCTTATAATCACTACAGGGATTGCTATGCTCTTCATACTCCCTTAGCTACAGGGATTGCTACAGAAGGAAGAGGTTCACCTACTGGAGCCTGGTCATAGGTCCAGGGCGCAGAGCAGACGGCGAGATACCAGCCCAGCAGCGGTGGTTCATAGAGTCTGCATTACTTATGGTGGCTACGCAGCAGTTATAGTGTCCACGGTGCTGCTGCTCCTTTGGTGAGCGCTAGGAGCATCCTTTTCTACGGTCCAACTTCCAGCCAGCCTGGAGGCAACCGTAACATTTGGCGGCAGCGGTGGGATTGGCGTCCTAGCGCAAGGAGCAGCACCACAACAGCACTGGTATCGTAGGAGAGTAATTGAGGGCAACGCTAGCCACTGCGCAGCGTCCCTACCTACAGCAGCATGGAGCTGACAAGATACTGGTCAGAACCATGTGAAGAGCACCTCAACCGGATCCGTCGCTATGAGGGCGCGGATTTCGTTCCAGAGGTAAAGAGGCGGCTAGTCCGATATGGTCCAGACCCTGCGCAGGAGGTAGTCAGTCGCATCATCCGGGAATTGGATACGGAGAACAAAGCGGCACGAGCCTTTGAGCGCCAACTGTGGAGTTTGAGGGTATGGACACCTGGTCTCTCTCCCCAGCCGCAGCATGTTCCACAGGGAGAGGAGAGCAGCGACCTCCCTCCCCAGCGGCAGTATACTGTGCAGAGGGAAGAGACAACCGGTCTCCTTCCCCAACCCCAACCAGAGATACCAGAGGCAGCAGGCCTCATAGACTGGTCCTGGGAGGACCCCCAGCAGGCAGGTGGAGATGGGACCGCAGTCTCTCTACCGGCCCTACAGGGATGCTGGGCAGGCGGCCCAGATCCCCAGCGACAGACCCAGCTACAGGGAGGGGAGAGCATCGACCTCCCTCCCCAGCCGGAGTGTGCCTTCCAGGGAGAGGAGACAACCGGTCTCTCTCCCCAGCCGCAGCATGTTCCACAGGAAGCGGAGAGCATCGACCTCCCTTCCCAACGGCCGCCGGAGTATCAGGAGGAGGAGGTAAGCCAATCTCCCCCTCCCCAGCTAACTCCTAACTTGGGCCCAGGGTTAACAGTGGAGATGTTGGCCCCCACTGACCCCCACGTTCCCTTTGCCACCGGGCAGGACTATGCCCCAATTCCCCCAGCAGAAGAGCTGGCATCAGGACAGAGCGCTGCTGGCCTCTGCCCTACAGACCTTGTCCTTGTTACAGAACTGACCTGCAAACCCCTCACCCCAGCAGAAGCGCTGGCACCAGGGCAGAGTGCTGCTGGCCTCTGCCCCCCAAGTACCATCAGCTATTTGCCCAGCTGCGCCAGGAAGGCCGAGGATGCTGCACTTTCATCCTGCAACCTGGAACTTACAGGCCAGTACTACGTATTGTGGGGGGGCTACTTTGCTGCTAGCGATTATTTGTGGGTGGGTTGCGAGACTAACTTGGGCACTGACCGGCAGAAGGTCAGGTGCCTGGTTAGTCTCCCTCCAAAAGGGGAGATATGTTACAAACTGCTGTTTGTAACTGGCCCTTTAAATGGAAAATTGCCCTGCTTCCCTGGATTTTGGAGAAGCCTATTTGCCAGCCTCCTTCCACATGACTATGGCCCCTGGAAGATTGTGCCCCTGAGGACATATTGACTTTTGTTGGGTGTGTGTGGCCCTTTAAGAACCATCTGGGGACATATTGTGACTTTGATGAACAATGCCCCTTTAAGACTATGTCCCCAGACCTGTGAAATTACTTGTCCCTGGCTTTCTCCCACTTGGTTCAGTTTCATTGTGTGCCATTAAGAGTTAAATTTTGTTCAGCTTCAAGAAACCTATTCTAAATACAAGTCTGCTGGGATTAGCTCTAATTAGGTTTAGTGATCAACTTTCCCATTGTCTAATCAGACTAGTATTGATAAGGTGGACTGCATTGTTTTATTGTGTGTAATGTTATCTGCTGAAGTAAATGTTGTGGCCTGTCAAAGGGAGTGTCTCTCTATCTAATATCAAATGTGTGATGGGGGATTTTATGCCTCCCCCTGAGAGTGTCCTGTTTGCATGTAACCTGAATAAAAGCAGGCTGTGTGCTCCAGCACATCAGACCTATGTTGACCCTCTAACTTGAAGCTTTGACTCATGTTTGTAGGATACAGCTTATAATCACTACAGGGATTGCTATGCTCTTCATACTCCCTTAGCTACAGGGATTGCTATAGAAGGAAGAGGTTCACCTACTGGAGCCTGGTCATAGGTCCAGGGCGCAGAGCAGACGGCGAGATACCAGCCCAGCAGCGGTGGTTCATAGAGTCTGCATTACTTATGGTGGCTACGCAGCAGTTATAGTGTCCACGGTGCTGCTGCTCCTTTGGTGAGCGCTAGGAGCATCCTTTTCTACGGTCCAACTTCCAGCCAGCCTGGAGGCAACCGTAACAGAGTTACTCTACGGAAGAAAGGTACGGGGACCCCTAAACCTGATCCGGGAGCACTGGGAGGGAGAGATGGAGGCTGACGGTGTCCCCATTGTGCCATACGTGCTGGAACTCAGGGACCGAATGGAGCAATTAGCCCAATCCGTGCGGGCTAATCTCCAGTTGGCCCAGAGAAGACAGAAAGTATGGTACGATCGGGGGGCCCGAAAGAGAATCTTCACCATAGGACAAAAGGTGTTAGTACTTAAGCCGGTGAAGACAGACAAATTGCAGGCGTCCTGGCAGGGTCCCTACCAGATCGTAGAGAAAAGGGGAGACACCACTTATGTGATAGCTAGCTGCCACGACAACAATCTTAGAAAGACATTCCATGTAAACATGCTCAAGGAATATTTTGAGCGACCAGAGAACGTGACGGCCGTATGTTGTTCCCCTCAGGAAGACCCCGACAGTTTACCCATTCCAGACCTATTAGAAAAGAGCCTCCCCACAGGTATAGTGGCGCAGGTTCAGATAGGGGACCGACTTAGCCCCACTGAAAGGGAGCAGCTCAACCAACTCCTCCAGTCCAAACACCTCACCTTCTCCCCGAAGCCAGGGTACACTACTTTAACCACCCACCAGGTAGATACTCCGGGACAAGCTCCCTTGCGCCAGGCTCCGTACCGAATCCCCGAAGCAGTTAGGACAGGAATGAAGAAGGAGATCGATGAGATGCTCCAGCTCAGGGTAATTGAGCCCTCCGATAGTCCCTGGGCCTCCCCAGTTGTCTCGGTGCCCAAGAAAGATGGGACCACCCGGTTCTGCGTAGACTATCGGAGGCTCAATGAAAATACCGTGACGGACGCTTACCCTATGCCCAGGGTAGACAAGCTACTCGATCGTATAGCCAGGGGAAATTACCTGACCACTATTGACCTCTGCAAACTTTACTGGCAGATTCCCCTGGCCCCGGAGGCTATCCCCAAGTCGGCATTCGTCACCCCATTCGGCTTATATCAGTTTAGGGTAATGCCGTTTGGGATGAAGAATGCCCCAGCTACATTCCAGTGCTTGGTGGATAGGCTCCTGGATGGCTTCCAGAGTTTTGCTTGCGCCTACCTGGACGACATAGCGATCCACAGTGAGTCCTGGGAGGACCACTTAGCTCATGTGGGAATGGTTCTGGATCAGATCCGGGCTGCTGGCCTGACTCTGAAGCCAGAAAAATGCCACTTTGGGATGGCCGAGGTACAGTACCTGGGTCACCGGGTGGGGTGTGGAAAGCAGCGACCAGAGCCGGTCAAAATAGAAGCTGTCGCCAATTGGCCCACCCCCATCACTAAGACTCAGGTCCTAGCCTTCCTGGGCACGGCAGGGTACTATAGACGGTTCGTACCAGACTACAGCACACTTGCCAAACCCCTGACTGACTTGACCAAGAAGAACTTACCTCGACAGGTCCTGTGGTCTCCCCACTGTGAAACGGCTTTCCAGGCTCTCAAAAATGCTCTAATTAACGCTCCTGTCTTGGCGGCCCCAGCCCTTAACAAACGTTTTATCGTCCATACAGATGCTTCCATGTTCGGGCTGGGAGCCGTCCTCAGCCAAGTAGGCGAAGATGGAGGGGAGCATCCAGTTGCCTACATCAGCCGGAAGCTCCTGCCCCGCGAAGTCAGCTATGCAGCGGTCGAAAAGGAGTGTTTGGCTTTGGTGTGGGCATTAAAGAAATTGACTCCCTATTTATATGGTCAGGAGTTCACTCTGGTCACCGACCATAACCCGTTGGTGTGGCTAAACCGGGTCTCTGGAGATAACGGCAGGCTATTACGTTGGAGCTTATCGTTGCAACCCTTCAATTTCACCATTACTTACAGACCTGGGAAACAGAATGGCAACGCCGACGGGTTGTCCAGACAAACCGACCTCAGCCCCGCATAACCAGCGGTCTGGACAGCCTTAGTCTGCCCCGAAAAGGGGTCAGCCCGTGTCTGCCAGAGTGTTCCACAGAAAGGGAGCACTGTTACAGAAGCATTAGTTATTTTGTTGTGAAGAGCTTATTTCCCAGCAGCAATGCCTGAACCAGCAAGCCAGCGCCTAAGAAGGGCTCCAAGAAAACCGTAACAAGTATCATTTCATAAAGAGTTAACTCTTTTTTTTAGCTTTTAGAAACTATTGTCTAATTACACGTTTGCTGGCCTCAGCTCTAAGTTTAGTGATAACAAATCCCATTGTCTAATCACCTCTGGAGCCAGACTGCTAATTGATAAGATTAACTTGTAAACTTGTTATCTTAAGTACTGTAATCCTATTGTGGCCTGTCAAAGGACAGTGCTCTCTATCTAAATGTGTGATGGGGGATTTTGTGCTTCCTCCCCTCTCCCCCTGGGAGTGCCCTGTGTGCATGTAACCTTAATAAAAAGCAGGCTGGGCATCCCAGTCCTGAGTTCTTGTTTGACCCTCAATCGCAGCGTTGACTCGTTTTTGTGGGCAGAAGGGTATCCTAGCTGTACTGCAGCTAAGGGAGATTATTCTATATTTGCGAGACTCATATAGAATACTATGGAAAGCAGCTTCTCCCCTCTTTAGCAATAGGGATCCAGACTACTAAGCGGTCCATCTCTCAGCGAGACTAAGGGTAACCGTAACACTTGTCTTTAGAGCAAACTTTCCACTTCCCTTGCTGTAGTAAGTTCATGGCATGAATAAGGGATACTATCCCGAAACGTCGCCTGTTTGTCTCCTTAAAAATAAAAAAGGATTTGCTATCACCTGTGTACTGATTGATTATATGTAGTGGGTCCTGGACAGTGGCCCATAGGTGACTTGCAAGATACATATATACGCTGATTTACTGGAGTGCTGGAACATCCTTTTGGCTTTCAAATGTAGTAAGTTCCTGCCTGTTAATTGTATAACAATCAACAGGTTAAATGACGCTGTCCTCTTACAAACATTTTACAATATACAAGTGTATAATCATTGCATGCATACTTTAGAATATATACATAATTAAAATCAATTTTAAAATTCGACAAACCTCCTACATAAAATTAAAACAAAATCAGAATCATGCACAGTATGAGTTTTTTACAAATAAATTTAAAGGAACAGTGACCAGTAGGGAATCTAATTTCCTAATCCAAAACATCTATCTTTTGTTTAGCATTTGTTCCCTATCACCTCCCCTCTTGGGTTTGGCCACATGTTCTATCACTTAATATAAGCCAGTTGCGTTTCCGTTGCCCATGGAGAGGAAGAGATAGGAAAGGGGAGCATCCTTATTGTTTGTCTGAATATTCGACTTCTTTCTCTGACCTCCCTACTCTTTTCACCCACATAAATTCTGGCACAAGGACACTTGATAATGTATATTGCATATGTAGACCTACACGTTAGATAATCTTTTAATTTATATTTTGTCCCATTTATGGGATGAAAGAAATTTTCACCTCTAATTACAGAGCTACAATGACTGCAGTGAAGACAGGGCTAATACCCTGTTCTATTCGGCCCAATTCTTGTCTGTATACTTAATTTTTTACTGCCTATATCAGCGTGTACCAGAGTATCCTTCAAGCTTTTGCTTTTCCTATACACTGTCATAGGTTTCTCTTGATATCTTTTAAGATATACCAATATTTCGTCAAGATGTTCATAATTTTTGGACCTAAGTTATTATATTGGGTTACAAATATCATTCTGTCTCCTTTGTTATTCTTATTCCTTCTAACTTTTTGTTCATTATTATTATTTACAAATTCTAGTTGATCTTTAATCAGTTCTTCAGGGTAGCTCCTTGCTATAAATCTCTTTGCCATTTCATCTAAGCTGAGGTTACATCTCCCCTCATCCGTGACAATTCTATTCACACGCATAAACTGGCTCCTTGGTATAGCCTCTACTGTATTGATTGGGTGAAAACTGTTATATTGTAAAACGTTATTCTTATCTGTAGGCTTAGTATATAGGTCTGTTTTAAGACCATATGCCAAAGATATCGTCGATGAATCTCCACCAGGCAGTGCCATAACGCAAAATTAGCCTATGTGGGTATGCAAATGTTTCTTCAATATTTGATATATAAATGTTGGCATATGTTGGGGCGACATTGGAGCCCATTGCTGTTTCCTGTTTTTGTAAAAAAGAAATGATCTTGAAACAAGAAATAATTCTGATAAAGAATCAAAGATAACAAATCTACCAAAAAATGTATTTCATCATTACCATATCCACTATCTGTTTTGAGTAAATTAGTCACTGCAGCAATGCCACTCGTGTGTTTAATCGAGGTGTATAAGCGTGTTACATCTAACGTAAATACGATATACTTGTCATCAATATATCCTACATCCTTTAATTTAGTTAAAAAATCATTAGTCTCCCTTAAGTATAAAGAGGATTTGAGGAGATGAGGTTGTAATACCTTATCCAAAAATACAGAGATTTTAGAGAAAACCGAATTTACCCCTGTCACTATGGGGTGAACGGGTGGATGATTTGCATCCTTATAAATTTTCGG